>NC_041348.1:2869544-3117044 GCF_004354835.1 Perca flavescens
GTGGCTAAAGGGTGCACAGTTGATGGCGAGAAGGCAAAAAGACCAGTTTTCAGACCGACGTTAACCATGAGGTTGATGAGATAGTATGCAGGTCTTTTGCAAGCAGCAGTGGGTCTAAATTAGACTGGGTGAACCCAGCCTGATGTGCCGGCGATTTGATTTCTCCCTGCAGCTCAGGCTGGAAACCTGTACATTATTCTATCCTGCTTCCGTTACAAATATGCGGAGAACAATCACAAACTGGCTTATCCACCTGGCGCGCTATTGGCGGGTTTAACACCATGATGATAGAGAAGCGACCGCAAGCAGCTTTTTGTTTACATTCAATATGGCGGCCACCGAAGCGCAGCAACCCGTTGCAAAGTACGTCATCCGGATCGTTGGTCTGATTGGTTGAAGGTAGGGGTGTGACGAGACGCTTACTCCACGAGACGAGACACATCACGAGATTGGGTTCACGAGAACGAGACGAGACGAGATTTTAAATTTTTTTTTTTAAAGAAATCCTCAATGATGAAATATATGAATGGAAAATAGTTTTTTATTCAACTGAAAAATCACAAAATGCAAAACAATTTAGGTGCCTTTTGAAATCAACTATTAATGATGAATGTTATTTAACTTTTTTTTTACTATTTTAATGAATCATATGCAGTAAAGGACATGCAAACACTGCAAAATGTTTTGTATAAAATCTACCAACTGGCTTCTGCCCTGTGAAATCTAACTCCTTTCCACAAATCGAACATAAAAAAATAAACAGTATAAATAAAATAAATGTGTAAACAACAGAAAATGTTTAAATGCAAACAGTAAGTGTATCAATAACCAAAGTACTGCTCTCTCAAAACTACAAGTGCAAACAGAAACAATTTTTTTCTATAAGATAAACTACACAGAACAGCCTAAGATATGGTCATGTTATTTTTCAAGAATATAAGCATGTCGACTATTTCTGGCAGCAGTTGAGACCTTTGGGCAGTAACTATGTCTCCTGCAGTAGAAAAAACACACTCACTTGGAACTGAGGTAGCAGGGATGGAAAGGTATGCTTTGGCAAGTGGAGACAGCAAAAGAGTTGCCGAAATCCGACATTTTCCACCACAGAAAATGGCCTCATATCAGCTGCAATGAAAACGCCTATGTCCCTCGTTATTGCCGTGGCTCTTGCACTTACCGGTGGCAGAGATGCAAAGGCTTTTAGAGTTGTTTGGCCTTTTAATGTTTTCGTCACGGGTGCAGTAGTTGGTAGAGAGCTGTGGTGGTGCTGTAAGTGTTTTTGCATAGTGCTCGTGTTAGCTGCGGTATACGGCATTTTTTTCTTACAATATTTACATATTGTGTTCGTCTTGTCTGTCACTCTTTCGCCGTTTATTATTTCCGCAGGAAAACCAAAATGTTTGCACACAAATGATTTAAAAGTGGCAGGGGGATCTTCAATAGTAATTTCACGCTCCATCACGCTGACATAACATCGCCTCACGAGACAACTTTTCACCTCGACGAGAAGTCTCGTCACGTTTTAATCTCGCGAGATCTCGTTTTACGAGATCTCGTCACACCCTTAGTTGAAGGACTATCCAATTGCGTACAGAGTCATTTGAACTATGCCCGTTAATCACGCCTCTTGTGCAGTAGAAAATACAGAGCAGACTTCCCAGAGCTTGGTCTGGTGATAGCCAGACTAGGTCTAAATGCTTTTTCCATCGCTTCCTGCCAAGAATATAATTTTACTATAAAGTATACTGTGGGATTTTAAAAGTCTCTTAACATAACATGGACTGTAATGCATTTCTTTAGCCAAACTGTGCTGCTCCGCATGTCAATCTCCATGAGGTACTGTAGATACAAGGTGACTGGCTCAGTGAGGGCCGGTAGGATGACGGTAGTGTGAGTCCTCCACACTGAATGCAGTGTTTGCTCCGATGACCCCTGAGACTGGTGGATTCTGTAGTGTGAGTCAAACGTGTCAGAGCACACCGCTGTTTCCTTTTTTGGGCTTTTGACTGTATTACGTGTGAGTCACCGGCTGTGGCTCCTGCACTGCGGTGACTACCACTAACAGGGGCTTCACACCAGGCATGCTGCCTCTACTGACCCTCATCAGCCCACTTTCCCTCCTACTCTATCTGCTTGGCCTTAAAACATGTATATTCGCACCAAAACTGTACCTGATAAAGACACACCTCACCACACAACTAACGTAATTAAACATTAAGCATTCACACCAGAACTGAAGCTGTTCCTGTTTGGCAGCAGAATAACATTATGGTAATTACATAACTTTGTTGAAGACCTGGTTCTGGTTGGTGTGGTTGGTGCTGTGAAGGCCTGTTTCAAATGCAATCACAGACTAAAAGGGGTAGTTTAGATATTTTAAAGTGTCGTTGTATGAGGTACTTATCTAAAGTCGGTGTATTGGCTACAGTAGGTGGCGGTTGGCACGCCTCTGGTTTGGAGAAGCAGGCAGGAGTACCGACATTGAAGCTAAGCAATGTACGGCTGTGGACGGGGGCAGCAGCAGCAAAATATATTTTGAGACCCCTAAAAAAAAAAAGAAGTATGCTATATTTAGAATATTTTCACTGCTTTATTCTTGCCGTCAGACAGCCCTGTTTTTAGTTTAGGCGGGGGGAACTGAAGCCGTTATCTACACTCTTCAAAGCCACCAGGCTCCTTTTTGGAAAAATGTACTGTAATTTTACAGTACACAGGAAGTACTTGTCTACCGCTGCCTCGATTGGTTAGTTTTTGTGTTACTGTGTGACTGGTGTTTTAAAAGGTTAGTTCAGATTGACCAAAGTTGCCCAATACCACAAACTAACCAGCTGATTGAGCCAGCGGTAGACCAGCAACACTTGTGTTCTGTGAGGTAAAATTACTGTTTTTGTCAAAGGAGTCAGGTGGCCTTGAAGAGAGCAAAGATAACTGCTTCAGTTCCCTGTCGTAAAGGGCTGTCTGACAGCAAGGGAAAGCAGTGAAAATAATCTAAATAAAGCATCCACTTAAATTGATATAGATGTTTTTAGGTGTCTAAAATGTGTTAAGCTGCTGCCCCCGTCCACAGCAGAACATTGCTTAGCTTCTGTGTCGGTACTCCTGCTTGCTTCTCCAAACTGGGGGCGTGCCGACCGCCATCTACTGTAGCTAACACACTGACTATGCATAAGTACCTCCACGTACAACCACACTTAAAAAGATGTGAATTATCGCGTCAAGTCAGGAAGCTAAGTCAGTTAAGATGGAAGCATCAAATAAAACTTGGTGCAATAAGACCTTGCCCTTTTGATTCCAGCCAGTATTTCTGCTGGGTGAATAACCATACACAGCCAGATTACATCTTGTGAGCCAAATTTAGGCATCATTTTTGAAAAATAATTTAATTTAGTATGTCATTTTAGAATGTAAGGTTTAGTAATTTAGATGTGTACCAGATCTTTCAGTGAACCTTTGCATAATGATGTGACTTGTTGCCTTCCTAAACTCCTGAATTAAAAGTAGGCGTTTAAAAGTTCTAAAATTAAGTGTTATTCCCTGTGTAACCTATTTGTCAGATTAATTTTGAGGCTAGTTTAGAAGAAATGTGATGGCGGGCAAGTGTCCCGTTTGTCTAATCCTGTGTAAGACAGGGTCATGTTGATTTCTTAGTAAAGAAGAGCATTGTCAGTCATCTATTGTACAGCGTAGCGTGTCTGCCCGTAACATTTGCCTTTTCAGCTAAAAAAAGAAATGGTAGTTGCTGGATTCTGTAAGTGGGAGAACTGCAAGGAGCGCAAGAGGGACACCTGGGCGGGAGATGCGATCCATGACCACATTACCATAGTTTAAAAAAATGCAGCACAGTGAGGATACAGAGATTTCATACACCATATAACGTGCACCTGCAGATGTGCATTCAACCCGCTCATATGAGTCAGCCGTCACTTTGTTTGTCACTCGCCCTCTCTCTCTGGGGGAGTACAGCAAACCTCTCGCTCCACAGGAAACACTGCAGCTTACTTGAAATGACAAAAATGGTGGGATATCATGTGTTTGCCAAGAAGGAAGATTAGCTTAAACAACATTGTTATCCCATAATAAATAAAATAGTGGAGTTAATCCAAGAGCCAAACACCAAGACTATTATCCGTCGTGGTAATAAAAGAAGGCACCTTTTGCCTCACCATAGCTGAACTAAAATCACTGTAACATTACGTGCATCGTGTTCAGTTTACATTCAGCTGTACGAGTGTTGGGCTGTTGTCACATTTAGTTCTTCCTCTCACACTGTGACTCATAGTAAGCAGGCGGGTAGCAGTTAAGCCCGAGGACATTTTGACAGGAGAACAGGTACGTGATCACCAGAAGACCATCTTCCCATAAGCTGTGAAGTGTGTGTTTGTGTGTAGCAGAAGAGAGAGTTGTTTGTCATTGAATGTCTGCGTAGGAGGTGTTACAACCTGTCAACAGAATCAGCAACTTGAATGAATTATGGGACACATGCTGTAGAGACTTGAGCAGATCATGTGCACAGTGAAGGTTCTGTTTTAAAGACTGCTGCAGAATGTGCCTGCAGCAGTGTGCTAACCTGGATACGCCTGATGATCTCTTCGTGTTACCACAATAGGTGATGAAACGCAGTCTGAGAGACAACGGGGAAGAATCTGATGTGGTTCCCCTGTCTCTCCTTTAGGTCCGAAACTTGTTTGACTGGTGTATGCAGAGACCATCCTGTGTTCAGTACAGCAGTGATTGTTGTCAGCAGTTTTTATGTTGATCTGCAGTTTTTAGTTATATGAGTTTCTTAATATAATATTCTTTTGATTGTGTATGATGCTAAATTATGTTGTTTACTAGTGAATGAATGTAGCCTAGGGGAGGCAGTTGATGACAGTACGGTGTGTGTGTGTGTGTGTGTGTGTGTGTGTGTGTGTGTGTGTGTGTGTGTGTGTGTGTGTGTGTGTGTGTGTGTGTGTGTGTGTGTGTGTGTGTGTGTGTGTGTGTGTGTGTGTGTGTGTGTGTGTGTGTGTGTGTGTGTGTGTGTGTGTGTGTTCTCCAGCGTTGTTGGTCCATCAGAAGGCCCGCATGGAGAGGCTATGGCACGAGCTGGAGCTGAAGAAGAAGAAGCTGGAGGAGCTAAAAGAGGAGGTCAACGAGATGGAAAACGACCTGACCCGGAGACGGCTGGAGAGATCCAACTCAGCCTCCCAAATTCCTTCTGTAAGCTCCGTGATTTTATGTGTCCATTGTGAACTTTTTTTTAAATTATTATCTTGCTTTAAGTTGATATTGACAGTTCAAGAGAAGACCTATGGGGGTATGTAATGCTACAAAGGTCTCCAAGCTGAATCAAACGTTGCAGTTATATATGGTATACTGTAGGCCTTAACCAGGAGACCTCCTGCCGCCCAATTCTAATTTTACAAACTGTGATATCTGTTGTTGGGAACAGTAGTTTAGTATAAATGAGTTGATAGTCATATTTCAGCTAACACCAGCCAGAATGTAGAAAAATGGGGACATTTGAACGGGAAAATGTCAGGGAACTCTAACCAACATCTTTCATTGGCAGATCAATCTATTTAAAAAAAAAAAAAAAAAAAAAAAAAGTTTGATAGGATTTTATTAGCAGCTATGTGAGATGTTCTTCATAACGGCAAACAAATGTTTTTTTCTGGTTATTACTAACAGATAAAGGCTGAACAGACAAAAAAGACTGAAAGAGCACACTGATTCACTTCACAGTTCATTCTGCAGCTAAAACGGAGAAAGTGACAGTTCAAAAGAAAACAAAGGGAACTTTCCACATTTATCTTCTGCACTACTTCATGTTTATGTAAGATCTGCAGCTGTAAGTTTGTTGAAACCCCTTGGGTTCAGATCAAATGGCGCTCTAAGCTTTTGGTCGAGTCAGCTGTTTTTGTCGGCTCATACGGTTGAGTCAACAGAGGGGGACGTGGCTGCGGGAGGTTAATTGGCTGGCGTTGCCGAGCTCAGTAGCTCCTTGGTGCCTTGTTTACCGAGGCGAGCCAGCTCTGGGGAGTGGAGCAGCTCTCCTTCTGACACTGGCTGAGAAGCTGGGTGTCCAACCTTTTTAGAGCTGCCTGAGTGCGATGGCTAACCGGCTGATCCCTTCCTGTCTCACTCTTTTTCAGATTGAGGAAATGAAGCAGCTGCGATGCAAAAACAGGTTACTGCAGATCGACATTGACTGCCTCACCAAAGAAATTGATCTCCTTCAAACAAGAGGTATGATTCTGTTGGTTCTCTCTCTTTCTCTGATATATAATCTTCAATATTCTCAAACTAGTACACAAGTCTAGTACACAAGTCTGTGTCGTATTATTATAATAATAATAATACTAATAATAAAAAGGTAACCCTAAGTAATTGAGTGAGGAGATTTGAGCCAGGCTCTGCAGCTGCTCACATCCTCTCTATACACACGCTTAAGGTGCTGCCATTGTGCTGTTAACTACCACTTCTTCCTGAATTGCATCCTGTTGCTGGCTGGTAACAAGGGATTTATTGCCCCCCTGGCAGCACTCCACTGCTGACAGAGACTGCTAACATAAATGAATAGTACCTGTCACACACACAACCCCCCCCCCCCAACAGTGCCTGAACTGATATTTAAAAAAATAAAAAAAAATAAAAAAGAAGGAAAGCACAAAATTGTCATTCGGTCCGGTAGATACCGGTGGTATAGGAACGCGCCATGTTGCGGTACCCAACCCTAGTCACAGACCTGGTGGTACCTGGGATTTAATGTTAGGCAAAAACAGTCAGTTTTCTAATTGTTTATTTATAGTTAATGTTGAGTAGTGATGGCTATGGAACGAAAGCTGAAATGTTATTTGATCCAAGTCCCGGGGAGGCACACCAAGCCACAGCTTTAATAATATTACAGGACAGACAATCATTAGTTGTTTAAGTTTCTGGTGGATAAATCGGACAGTGTGTCAGTGCAGTGTGTGGTTTAAAAGTTGTATATTTGTAAATGGATGTATTCCTTATTGTTTTATAGTCTATTCAAAATGTGATGAATGATTACCTTTCTGAACATACGATGCTTTTAATGTGTCTTATTGTGTGTGTATATGTGCTCAATCCACTCTTTTCCATCTGTTTACAGGACCACACTTTAATCCCAGTGCAATCCATAATTTCTATGACAACATTGGATTCCTCGGTCCTGTCCCACCCAAACCCAAAGGTACTTTATCTATTGGTAAGTTTAGAAAAGGTTGCATGCTCATGTCTGGTTATTCCTCATTCCATTGACACTTTCATCCTTAGATTTACTTTATTGGACTTCTTATATTGGATTCACTTTATTAGTATTGGCTCCTGTTACAGTCCTAGAGATGACATACTGTATATTTCCTTATGTGCTTTTTATTCATTTATTTATTGCACGGTGTCATTATTTTCAGACTGTACTTACTGACTTAAGTGACTGTCAGTGGTGTTGCATGTTTAGATAACAGGCCAACATCTGCAGAAGCACCTGTATGGCCCTAGTCTATATCTAAGACCTTCCACAACTGCTCTGTTGCTGCTGGACATTCTACCGCATGTGCTTCTTTTTGGCCAGATGTCCGTCACCTTACGCTTTCTTTGTTCTGGAATTTTAAACTCTGGTGGATTTGTGAGGACTATGGTTAACTGCTCCTCAGATCTCTGCAGGGTAAATCCAGACAGCTAGCTAGACTATCTGTCCAATCGGAGTTTTCTGTCGCACGACTAAAACTACTTTTGAACGTACACGTTCCACCAAAACAAGTTCCTTCCCGAGACTATTTGGCAGCAGCGCCAGGGCTCCTTGCTGCGCTTAGCACCGCCCAAGGCGATTGTGATTGGTTTAAAGAAATGCCAATAAACCGGAGCACGTTTCTCTCCCATCCCAGAATGCTGTGTGGACTAGCCAGACCCTCCTCCGCAGCGCTGTGGAGGAAGGTCTGGCGAAGCGAGACTAGTTTGGCCCTAAAGTGTTCTCAAAGGTCCATGGTACTAACTTCACTGTTCCATTCATGTTTTTATCAGGGTTATACCAATATAGGTTGTTAAAGACCAATACCAAAATCTTTAAAACGACATTGGCAGTGTTTTATGACTGTAACGGACATTTCAGCACTCACTGTTTTGCCCCCTTATGATTCTACTGAAACGTAAATAAATGGAGCTCCCAGCTGTTAAAGACACAGGGGTGAATACACCTCTGCCAAATGAGGGATGCATTAATAATAGATTAAGGATTGTTTCCCTTATTTACATCAATCATTACATTACAAATCATCCCAAATATTGGTTTAACCCTGTTTTATGTCTTCATTTCTGCACTTTTCTTGTTCCTCCCTACCTGCTGTGTAATCTTTGTTCACCCATCAATTTACCTCCTTCCTCTCATCCATCCATCCATCCCTTGCTCCCTGCTCGGCTCCATCATACCTGGGCCAGGCAGGAGAGGCTGCAGATATAATGTGACCTCTGAGCTCATGATGGAGCCCTCCTCTGGTCCTTCCCTTCCTCTCCCACTCGGTTGGTATCTCTGTCCTTCTCCTCCTCTTCTTTCATTCCTCCTCCCTGTATCGTCAACCATATATACGGTCTTTAACCAGCGTCTTGGTTTTTAGATTTGAAATTCAAACCCCTCGTCTTAATGTAGCAAGTCTTTTAATTATCGTAAGCTATTTGCTTATTATTTGGAAATCCATAGCCATCCCTCGGTATTTAGGCTTTGATAAAACCATGAAAGTGTTTTATGAACTAAAATGTTCTGTAGCAACACAACACCATCCAGAAGCACCTAGCACAGTGTATCTTTTTTTGGGGGGGGCTTGGGACCATTTTAAATGAACTGCATTGAATGCTTTTTAGAGTTCCCGAAGAGGTAAAACTATCCAGTATTTCACAATAGAAATGCTAGAGATTAATGTTAATGAAATAAACTTAGTTGTATATTGTCTATCTTGTTAATCATCACACAGCCTCTGAGGTTTATCTTGCTCTGACATCACAGTATATGCTTTCCATGTCTAGACGTCACGTCACGAAATAGAGCGATCTAGAATCCTGAGAGGTTTGCTCAGAATTTGCTTGACAATTGCACTTCTTCTTCTTCTTCTTCTTCTTCTTCTTCTTCTTCTTCTTCTTCTTCTTCTTCTTGTTCCATGTCCTGACCTTCTTCTCCTCTCCACAGACCCGGGCAGTAAGATTGTGAAGCCCATCGCAGACCAGGAGGAGGATGAGGGGACGCAGTGGAGCTGCACCGCCTGCACCTTCCTCAACCATCCTGCCCTCAACCGCTGTGAACAGTGCGAGTTCCCGCGGCACTTCTGAGCCAACGAGGCTGCCGCGCGCCGCCACCGCCACCGCCTGTCTTCTACCAGACCAGACTGCCAAAGGGCCTTTCTGTTTATTCTTTTTCGGCCGTTGTATGGAAACTCGGACGGGGGGGGGGCATCATCGCGCATCATGCATCCTGTTTTTTTATTTTTTCCTTTCTCCTCTCTAAGGTTTGTAGGACGCTGTCCACGGGAAGGCTTGACTGGCTAGTGTTTACAGCTTGTGTTTTTCATAACGGCTGGCAGAGTGGGATGATACCTCCCCTTAGAGACTCGGATGGCGTGGGGGGTCACTCGACGGGGTGACACTTTGACCCCCCCCCAGGGATACCTCGCTGCTCCCACTTACAGTATTACGAGTGTGGCCCTGCAGTGTGACGGCACACATACGCACGCCTACATACAGTAAGCACCTACATGCACACACAACCCAGGCGCCAACGTGCCTTTTTTTTTTTTTGCAGATTACATTTTAGTTTTTGGTTTTATTTTCCTCTGTGGTGGCATGGTCGCGGGATTGGGAACTGTGTTCAGCCACTGCTCTCCATCTGAAGGGAAACCTAACGGACTCATCGTGGACTTTAAAGTTTGTTTTGCTGTTTTGAGGATGCCAAAGGGGGACCACTCAAACGTGCCTCTTGTCCTCCCCCTTCACCTTTTCTGTCTCTTCAGTCATGAATTAATAAAAGAAAAAGAAAAAAAGAGAGAAACTACGTTGCATGCTTTGTGTACAGTACACGGAGGCAGAACTCCCCTCAAGCTTTTTACTGTACATACTTTTAGAATGTGCCTCGAAAGCCGTCTTCCTCACACTATGAATCACTTGTATTTCTTGTAAGTATAGCTTTATAGACTTTATTAACTTTTTTTTTTTGTCTTATTTTGTTTCCCTCCTTTCAAACGAATAAGCACCATGCTCCCTTTTTTTTAAAGCTTTTGACTTGATTTCTGTGAGAGTTGAAGCCTTGCAGAAGGAGAGCAGCAGAGCAGTCATCATGAAGCTACGTCTGCCCGCTCCGCTCGTCGCTCGCGTCGTTGCTAGGTTTCCTGCGTCAAAAGAGGAAGGCGATGGAGGAGTCTTATTTTTTTTTCTTCTTCTTTATTTTTTTTTCAGGATGCCAAAAAAAAAAAAAAAAATGTCGGGACTATCGGGGGAGGGAAGGGGTTTAAAAAAAAAAAAAAAAAAAAAAAAACAGCAAAGAATTTACAAACTGCCATCTTATCTGACAACTGGAATGTAGGTTTAATGTTTGGGGGACGACGACAACCTCAGTGCAAAGAGACTTTTCCAGTTCAATCAGGACGATCCTGGAACAGCCGATTGGGTTCAAAGTTCCCATGTTGCTGTGCGCCTGAATTGTTTTTTTGTTGTTGTTGTGAGGTAACAAAGTGAATATGTTTGTGTTTTAAAGTATTCCTATGATGTAGAAATATTCTTATGGGGTCACAAAAACATGACTGTCCACTTTGTATACTCTTATTTTTATTTGGCTCATTTCATCCTCCTAAGCTTTTATCGATGAGGGTGTCTCTAAAGTTTACTTCTTGTAATTAACTTACCTTAACTGTGGAGTAGTTTCTTTGTTTAGTTTTTTTCCACACTTGTGAAAATGTTGCCTTGCATCATCAGTGCCTTTTTAGAACTATTGAATTTGTATTGATACTCTATTCTGTCACATCCAAGTGCCATTTTTAAAACCTAAATCTTGGTATTGTTTAAACCCATTTAAAAATGAATTCTTGTCTCTTAAGCACTTACGCCATACTTTTTATTTTTTTTCTTCCAATCCAAAGAAATCCGTTTTCAGCTTGATCTGCACCTTGGTGTGAAGAGGCAGTTTATTCATGTTTTATTAAATGGAAACAAAATAATTTGGATATCTAAAGTGTTTTTTTTTTTTTTGATTTTAGCTGGGAAAACTGTCTTTGTAACAGATAAGTTATTTGTAAAAATAATTAAAAAAAAACTCTATTCAGACGTGTTGGGGGTTTGTCTTTGTAATGCTGATGTTTTTACCCACTAGATGGCAGAAGAGACCAACATATGTGGTGACATGGTGGTATTAACACTTAAATGTTCCCTAATCTTTACACTGGCATAATTTTAGTAAGGGATCCAAACTAATTGAGCATACATTTTGATGGTGTCCTAGCATGAAAACTGCAGCTGGAACGAATAGTTCCACTTCCATTTAGGTGTTATCAGTTGCAGGGCTGGCTCACTGGGACACAACAGAATTGTACAATTAATGTTATTCATTTTGCTTGTTTTTCCGTTTATACCAGTCAACATGTCTCCTGTGAACAAGTTATAATGTTAATAATAGATGAAAACACCTGCATCCTAAGAAGTTTGTTTTTTATTTGTTCCTAGGGGGATTTTTCTCTCCTTTTGGGTATTTTCTGCCTTTATTTATAGCTGCATAACAGTAGAGTGATGGAGGAAAAGCTGCAACTAAGATCTACCAGACAAGAAGCAGGGACGTTGAAGCTCATGTTCGGCACCGGGATTTTCGGGAAAGAGACTTCAGATACAGTATTAAAGGACCACTAAGGTCTATATAAAAGAGACTTCAGATACAGTATTAGAGGACCACTAAGGCCTATATAAAAGAGACTTCAGATACAGTATTAGGGGACCACTAAGGTCTATATAAAAGAGACTTCAGATACAGTATTAGGGGACCACTAAGGTCTATATAAAAGAGACTTCAGGTACAGTATTAGGGGACCAAGGTCTATATAAAAGGTCAGATATACTAAATAAAAGAGACTTCAGATACAGTATTAGGGGACCACTAAGGTCTATATAAAAGAGACTTCAGGTACAGTATTAGGGGACCACTAAGGTCTATATAAAAGAGACTTCAGGTACAGTATTAGGGGACCACTAAGGTCTATATAAAAGAGACTTCAGATACAGTATTAGGGGACCACTAAGGTCTATATAAAAGAGACTTCAGATACAGTATTAGGGGACCACTAAGGTCTATATAAAAGAGACTTCAGATACAGTATTAGGGGACCACTAAGGTCTATATAAAAGAGACTTCAGATACAGTATTAGGGGACCACTGAGGTCTATATAAAAGAGACTTCAGATACAGTATTAGGGGACCACTGAGGTCTATATAAAAGAGACTTCAGATACAGTATTAGAGGACCACTGAGGTCTATATAAAAGAGACTTCAGATACAGTATTAGGGGACCACTAAGGCCTATATAAAAGCAGCATGTCATAGGACCTTTAACTGAAATATCTCAAAAACCATCCAATACTGGGGACTAGGTGTCAGGCTATCTGCTGCTGTTTTAAAGTGACTTGCAACTCACGCAAGTCCCCCAAATGTATGCAGGAAAGGCAGTAATAAATCACTGGACTGCCCCTTTTAAATGTTACATAAAGAAACTGCTGCTCCACTGGCCCAGCGCTCCCAGCATGTTGCAGCAGGTTTTTGGTCGTGATAATGAAATACCTGCTGTGTCATTACTGAATGTGCAGAGTTCATCATTGACAAATATCCAGAATGATTTGAGTGCCTTTATTTCACAAGAACTGCAAAAACACAGAATTCATATAAAAACAGATCAATGACATTCAAGTACAGAATAGTATAATAGAGTTCCTCACTTTGAGGCAACATGAGAAAACAACACATGCTGCTTTAATAAAACATTTTCACTGCTACAATAAGTAGCATGTACGGAGCATAGTGCATTGCACTTTTATATTAAAGAAATAGCATTCAGTCTGCTTCAGTCTATGTTTAAGACTTCATCAGATCGAGTCACTTTTTTAATGATTCACGTTTAGGTTGAATTGTGTTCAAGCAAGACTGTTTTGCCACAGTATGATTCATAATAGTTAAGAGAAGTAGAAATGTTCACTATTTTTCACTTTGCCTCTGGGATGAGAAGATGTGGACTCAGTTTGAGTCAAAACTAAGCGTTCTTTCTTGTCTAGAAGGAGATCTGGCTTGTCCTGTAGCTCTGGATGAGCGAGATCAGTTCGGACATGTCTGAGACGTGTGGGTAAGCATTCATGACCTGCTCCACCGTGCTCTGAGGGAAGAGGGTGCTCAGCTGGCTCCTTAGGCCCTTCCTCCGCTCGCCGGATGGGCTATTGTCTCTTCTCTGCACCCACGGGTCCCTTGGTAAGCTGTGGCTCTGTCTGTTGGAGTGCTGTCTCAAGTACTGCTTCTCTGAAAAATGGCCAGGATGCTCCCTGTTATGTGGAGGCAGAGCTGGGCAGGAGTTCCATGCTGGCTGGAGGTGGTGGGACACCCTTGTGTCCTGGTGACCACACCTGCAGTGGCTGCACATGGGGCGTTCACAGGGCACTGAGCCGTTGTGGTGAGAGTAATAGCCTCCTCCGCCCAGGCAGGGCCTCTGGGTGTTCCCGCCAAAGGACCCTGAGAGGGAGTAGTCGTCGTGGCTCATGCTGCAGCTGGCCAATCCGCTGCTGTAGGTGTAGGGAGGACACTCCACGCTGTAGGGCGCATCCTGGATGTAGAGCCTGGACATGGTGCTCTCCATGGAGCCGAAGGCCTCGTCCACATCGGGGCTCGGGCAGAAGTGGAGGCTTGTGTTTGGTTGGCTTCTCGGGCTGCTGGTGTCTCTGTGATACATGAACTGCTCGTTGGGTGAAGCCCTGAGGGACTGGTCCTCTATGCTCAGAGGCGGGGGGGTGGAGGAAGTGTACCTGACCGCCGGCTGATACACAGCTGGGCTGCAGTGTGTGTCCTGCAGGCTCGGTTTGGGCGAGAAGTTCTTGGCTCTGTCTCTCAGAGCCCTCAGTTCATCGGCCACAGACAGCTGGGATTGGTTGGCCCGCTCTGGGTGGTAGAATTTGCACTTGACTCCATAAGTACACTTCTTTCCTAAAAGAAAGAAAGAAGAGGTTGTTGTTTAGCTGTAAACCTGTATCACCTGAAGAAAACTGTTAACTGTGTGGGTGCGATCCCCCTAACCTTAAACACACATATGAAGGCTAATAAATCACCGCTCAGCTGAGTGGCCTTCCGCACGTTTCAAAAAGTCAGGAGTCACCAAGGAGTAAGGGAGGACAAGAAATAAACAGCTACTCGCTCTCCTTTTCTCTGATACCCCGTTTACACGTACATGGTTATTTTAAAAAAACGCAGACATTTCCCTTCGTTTGTGCCCTTCGTTTACACGCAAATGGAGAATTCTCCCTCTGAAAACCATTCTTTTCTGAAAACTCCGGCCAGAGTGGAGATTTTGGAAAACTTCGGTTGCACGAGGTTTAGGCTGCCGAGAGAGAGAGCGAGAGGAAGTGATTCGTTGCTGTTGCTGCTATTTTTGGGATTCTGATTGGCTAACGTGGGCTTGAGCTTTTCGTTACACTGCCATATACAGGTTTGGTTTCTCTTGACGGCATATATACACGGGTTCGTGTTAATAAATGTGTTATGAAAATAGCCGGCCACGTGTAACCGTAGCCTGAGAGCGGCCGGCCTCAGGTCATTTCTCAATTGTCTGAATGCTCTCGACGTAAAGCAAGGACAGAACATCAGCCTCAGCTGTACTTCGTGTTTTGTGCTAATTAGCAAATGTTAGCATGCTAACATGCTAAACTAAGATGCTCATGGTGAACATTATACCTGCAAAACATCAGAATGTTCATTGCGAGCACGCTGACACAGCTGTGCTTTAGGCTGAAAGTGCAGCCTCGCGGGACCATCTCTATGTTCTTAGGGTCCTCATTGGAAAGGTTTGGTAAGGGCTATCTTCGCGAATAAAATTAAAAAAAAAGAACAAAGGGATATGGACGTTTCAAATTCAGTTTGAATGGCAAACATTTGTTCGGCCGCTTTTGTGATATCAACGTCTAAAGTCAAGAAAAGGTTTCAAGGAGCTTATCATCAGTAGGCTGTAGTAGTCTCGCATTGCCAGACCTATCTCCACAGCAACGTGTCAACACTGGAAAATGGTCTGGCTACACCGCTTATCTATTCAGGAATTGGGGGGGGGGTGAAACCGCTCTGGCTTGTTTACATTTGTTCACGATCACAATGTCCTGGGTGGCGCTAAGCCCTGGATGCAGCGACGGAGCTCATGCTAAATGGAGGGGAGGGACATCTGGTGCTGTTGAGCCAGACTAGGAGTCTATAAGCTGTAGGTGATTGTTAACAACTGACAGAGGGAAACATAGACACAAACAAACATATTGAACATCTGACCTGAAAGCATTGCTGGGAACATTAAATCGTTTGAAAGGTGGTTCTCCTTAATGTGTCATATTAAGAGGATATATAGGGAACAAAGCCTCGCCAAGCTGCTATGGCTGTAGACTCTTCTTTCCAAATGGACCACAGGTAGATTAGTCTATATCGAAGGCGTTTCATTCGTTCCGGATGGTTCCGATAGATGTCCCCGCTTTCTTTGTGTTGGCATTCTAAACTCCGGTCGATTCGGAAAAGAAAACAGTCATCCTCCGAGCTAGAACCGACGTAGCACCGCCCAAGACGATTGTGATTGGTTTAAAGAAATGCCAATAAACCAGAGCACGTTTTTTCTCCCATCGAGGAATGTTGTGTGAACTAGCCAGACCCTCCCTCCGCAGCGCTCGTGGCCATACTGTAGGTCTAGCAATGCGAGACTACAGGTAGAGTCATCGGTATGTAAAATGCATTCAGGTGCTCCACCTACGCTGGCTGGTATTGTGCTGTTCTTATCCCACAGGAGAGGACAAGGAAGTGTAACCTGAGCAGCTGTATCGGTCGCTGGGTGAAACAATGAGAGTAAACCAACCGTAAGGACAATGCTGCAGCTTGTTGTCTGGAGTCCACGGCTTCTTCTGCAGAAAATCATCAATGGTGGGACCATTCCGACCCAGAGGATCGTCTGGAGGCATGAACCTGTACCAGCACAGAGACACAGTTAGGATCAGGTGTTAAATGCGTGGGGTTATGTTGGGGGGAAAGGGAACCTTCTCTCTAACTAAGGGCCCTATTTTAACGATCTAAGCGCATGGTGCAGCTGCGTTTAGGGCGTGTCCAAATCCACTTTTTGCTAGTTTGACGGCGGAAAAAAGGGTCCGTGCCCAAGGCGCATGGTTCAAAAGGGTTGTACATAGGTGTGTTTTGGGCGTAACATGCAATAAACCAATCAGAGATCATCACCCATTCCCTTTAAAAGCCAGGCGCGTTTGGACTTTGGAGCATTGCTGTTATGATGGAGGATTTGCACCGTCATATTTTTATTTGTAATCTCTTGCATGTGTGTGTGCTGCTGTGCGTCCGTAGAACAGGTTTTTGTTGGTCAATGGCGCAATCACTTCCTGCTGCCTCAAGATAGCAAAATGCCCAGAATGCACCTTAACGCACCTCCCTGTAAGACCAGCACGCCCATGGGCGCAGGTGCATCTGCCATTTAAACGACGCGGGTGCTGGACGGGAAATTGACAACTGCGTCGGTCTTAAACTAGCGAAGACGCTTGGGTCGGGCTTTGCGCCACGCCGGGTGCGAGATAGGGCCCTTAGGGTGCAGAAGAGGTTCCTCTTACACACTCTGTATGGTGGCCTACAGCCGCCACCGATCTTACTTGTCATTAGCGAAGGTGTACATCAGCAGCCTCTCCTCTATGAACTTCTTCCACTGGGGATTCTCCGTCTGCAGGTCGCGGTAGTTGTCGTTGGACACGATGATGCCGTCCGAGTCGAAGGCCAGCTTGACGATGTAGCGGTCGTCGTAGCACACCACCCTCTTACCGTTGACGCAGCGAGACGGCGTGTACACCAGGATCTTCCTCCTCTCCAGCTCATGGAGAATGTGTTGATCTAGGAAAACACATGGGAACAGCGTTGTTTTATCATTATTATAAGGCTTATTATCAGCCGAATTACCTGGTCCTCCGTGTGTCTAAAACAAATAAATGTCTACGCTTCAGTGTTATCAATCGCTTGTTGGAGCCATAGACTGTAAAAGGTCGGAGCTCATTTTGAGCTGATATCTTGTTAAAAAATGAGTTGGTGAGGGAGGGGGGACCCCCGGTCTATGGTGTTGGAGTGCATTAGGGGCCATATTTCCTTATGGCTGGCCTGGCTGTTGCACCAACACACAGATGGGCAGGTCTGAGGGTTGTGCTGCTATCTATCAGGTCTAGTTTTATTATACATATAAAAATCTTTTAATTGTTTTTAATGTGTATGTTATGTAAGATGTTTTATTGGGTTTTGGACATTGCTCTTGTTTAATTAAAATAGATTTGATTTCATTTTACTGTAAAATGACATCTCAACAATTGGGTAGAAAAACGAAATAATGTTCAAAACACAAATATTTTGCTGTGTGGAGCCATTAAAAGGTCGATGTATGAGTGTGTCCGAGCATCATGTTCCTTAACCAGAATGTAACAGTCAACACTATAACCATGGAAACGTTAATGTAAGAAAAACAAGTGTGCTGAAAGGTTTCCATTGTTCCTCGCCAGGGAACATGTTCCGAGGCCAGTGTGCATGTTGCAGCCCGTACTAACTTTTATTTTGATCTTACATCCTTGTTGAGATAGTGTGTGCTTTACACCATGATCATAAAAGGTATGAAACAAACGGCACTTGGCACCGAGGATGCTTCCTTGTAAACTGCTGATGATCACTTTCGGGGAAGAAACTATTTTAGGTTGAGTCGACCCAACGTGAACAAAAGACTGGATTTCAGTTTTGCTGGTAATACTTCCTTATTGTTTTATAAGTTACCATTAACAGTTTGAACCACTCAACGTGAATCCATGGATGAAGAGAACATGCCAGGTTTAATTATATGTTTAGGTTTATATATATTTTCATGTTTACAGTATATATAGTGTATATATATGTAAAAAATTATATATAATATGATTGATGTTGGTAATAGAAATAGTGTTAATGTTAATACTATGGGCTGATGGATTAACCCTTGTGTTGTCTTCCCGTCCACCATGAACTTGTTGTCTTTCCAGGTCAAAATTGAAAATGAACTTTTTCTGATGTATTTGTCACTTTTTTCATGCTTTTGGCGCTTTTTAAAAAAAGAGTTTCTGTCTCTGTCTTTGAAGATTTGAGTGTCAGCTGGCGCGTCCATAAATTCTGGTCGGTCCTGATCAGCAGTGCCTAAAATACACGAAAGCGTTTGTTGTGTGGCACTACTTCCTCGAGTCTTGTGACACCACATTGATTGGCACATTAATTCATGCCTGTCATAACACAATATGACATCACAGTTGGGTGAGGTACGACTTGAGTCTTACAGGGAAGAAGAACAAAAGTACCACAGGAATTCATCCAGTTGATGGCGTTTCCCTTCATCGGGGGTTTTTATCTCCTCTTTCATGTTTTATGTTGCTGAAATGTGCTGTACAAATAAAGCTGGCTTTTCAGGTCCTCGGGCGGAGACCTTCTAACTGCACCCAGACTAAGATCCAGGTCCAGTGTGGACCTGAGGTCCATCACAACTGTGTCTACATTCAATAGCAAATTCACAATCTTTTTATTTTCTCAGGCATTTGTTTAGTGTGTGTGTGTGTGTGTGTGTATGAATTTGTATGGTCGCACTTGTATGTCTTGTTTTTTATTTTGTTAAGATTATTTTTAGGGCATTTTAGGCCTTTATTTGATAGGACAGCTTGGACATGAAAGGGGAGAGAGAGAGAAGGAGAGAGAGAGAGAGAGAGGGGGGAATGACATGCAGCAAAGGGCCGCAGGGCGGAACCAAACCCACGGCCGCTGAGGTAAGGACCCAGCATCTGTATATGGGCGCATGCTCTACCAGGTGGGCTAACCAAAGAGCCCAGTCCTGTTTGTTTGATGAAAGGTGCTACGCAAATGACCTCACAGCATGTCAATGAATGAGTGGATGAGTGAATGAGTGGATGAGTGAATGAGTGGATGAGTGAATGAGTGGATGAGTGAATGAGTGGATGAGTGAATGAGTGGATGAGTGAATGAGTGGATGAGTGAATGAGTGAATGAGTGGATGAGTGCCCCCTCAGATCAGCCAGGTACCTGTGATGGGAGCCTCGGGCCGCGGCTGCTCCTTCCTCCAGAGGGGGATGAAGACGGTGATGTCTCGCAGCCCTTTGTCCCAGAACCAGTTCACCGCCAGCTGGAGCCCCTGGCACGAAAACACCTTCTTGTCGCCATGGCTACAGAGACACAGAAGCCAGAGTTAACAGTAAAAAAAACAGCTTCTTCTTCTTTAGTGTTTCCGTTCACACTATGCACACACACACACACACACACACACACGCCTCTTCTCCCTTTTTTTCAGGAAGTAGACGGTGTTGCAAGGCGAAATTGAGAGTTCTCTAAAAGCACAGAGAACCGAAACTGTTCACGTGCTCCTACGTCTCAAGGCGTGACCGTAAAACAGTGTTTTTTACTGTAAGTTATTGAGCATTGCAAAACAGCGGCAACATTTCTAAATTAAGAAATGAAATAAAGAAGAAACATTTGTTGGCGTCATCACACCTGAACCCTGATCATAACGTATCAAAGCTCCTGATCAGTGAACACTCACTCAAAGCTTGCTCAATATGTCCTGGATGGATGGTGTAAAAAATTAAATAAAAAAAGGCTTTAATACTACTTTTGAAAATGTCACATCCTGAAGGCAAGATTATTTCATACTGCAGTTTTACACATCATCCTTTATGTGATAAGATCGCGAAACCTCTGTTCATTTTCACCCTGAAACATTTCCCTAAACTATAGCGTGACAATTCAATTCAAGGAATAAATAAATGCGGTGGAAACCTAAAAAAAAATCATTAGCAGCAACAAAGATCTGTTATCTGTAACAGGTCCACCAGCTGTTCTCTGAAACTCAGACATACTATAACATTCCCAGGATGTACTCAAGAGCTACTTAAGTGAACTGGATTGTTTTGCCTACAGGAGAAAGTAAAATGTGTTTGTGTGTTTGTGTGTGTGTGTGTGTGTGTGTGTGTGTGTGTGTGTGTGTGTGTGTGTGCGTGTGACTGGGGGTTCCCCTTCTCTCTGCCAGCAGGAAGTGGTGAGCCACTTTGCATACAACAGGCTCCAAAGACAAAATACAAGAGTTAAGAGGGCTGGTTTATGGATTCTGAATACGTCTACGTGTCTTGCATAATGCTACTTTGAATGCTATTTCCTGGATCATTCACTCTTGCAGCCTTCAACTCTTTCCCGAATATCTACTCTAACAACTGTCCGAGAGTTAGCGTTCAGCAGCTGGTTCATTTGCAGACTTAATACTTCATTGCTTGTGGTCGTGTAGCCTGACTGTTGGCTCAATCAAAGCAGCAGCAGTAATAGCTTTTTTTATTTTATTTTATTTTATTTTTTTAGCCACTTGGGAGCAACACAACAAGCTGTAAACACTGACACATTCGTTGTTAAGTTAGCACATTGCTGCCTAGCTCCACATCCAGCAGTTACAGAGCATTCATTAGGAGTCTTTGGCTACATTCACACCGCAAATCTTAACGCTTAATGCTTAATTCAGATTTTTTTGGCTCAGGCTAACTCCCGCTGGCGCATAATTGTGACAAATATCGATGGAGGTTGACGTGAAAGTCACATCAAATCCGCCTCGGTCTGACCTGGGTCTGATTCAGGACCACATATGGAAGTGGTCTCAATCTGAGTTGAAAAAAAAACAGATCTGGGCAAGATTTGAGTGTTCACACTACTTCTGAAGAAGTCTGACCTGGTCACTTGACCCCCCAAAAAAAAAAAAAAAAAAAAATCAGATTTGGGCCACTTTTGCCTTAGGGCTGTGCAATTAACCGAAATTTTATCATGATTATGATTTTGGCTCTGAATGATCACAAAAACAGAATAATCAAGAAAAACAATTATTTAGCTCATTACGTTTTGCAAGTAAACTCTTACTTTCTCTCGTGTTCTGAATGAAAAAATTAAGTTTCGATAGGACAAGTATTAAGGCAAATTTCACAGCTGTATTTGTTTTTTTACTGTTGATTTATTTATCTTTTGCCACTGATTTTTTAAGTTCAATTAAATCAAAAGTAATTGCAACATCTTTCCAGAAGTCAATCGTGTTAAATTATTGTGATTTCAATATTGACCAAAAATAATCATGATTCTATTTTTTTCCATAATCGAGCAGCCTTATTTTGTTAGTCCAGTGCTCTCTCTCTTTCAGCTGTTGATCAGTCTCCACCAACTGCTGAGGGAAAGATGGGTCTGTTTAGCTGCTAAATGCGCCACCAGCTAGTCTCTAACTGTGTCAGTCTGCTGTTTGCTGCTGAGCGGGGGATGCACGGTGGGTTTGACAGCTTCCTGCCGAGAGACCGAACCCGACTGAATCGCTGTAAAACCAAAACAATGATCTAAAGAGGCCAAGTGCGTCACCGAGCTGAGAGGATGTTGCAAATGGAGCTCGTCGGTACCAGTGACATCTTTCACAGTACAGCGAGCCATTTGATCTGTCGTCACCAAAGATGGTTATTAGTGCAGCTTTAACCCTTAGTGTTGTCTTCCTGTCGACTCTGCAGCTTTCGGTTTTGTTTTGGTCGTCTTTTTTCAACACCTTTGTCGCTTTAACCCCGAGGTTTTTGTCAATTTTTTAAACGTTTGAGTCACTTTTCTCGATTTCAACGTTCTTTTATGATTTTTTTTTCTCCAAATGCTACTTAAATTAAATAAAACGCCCAAATTCAATGAAAGAAGTGAAGTGATCATTTGTTTTACTTGTGAAGAGCGTTGTATAGAACCATCCATGTTACCTTTTTTTTTTAAAGATTTGGTTAAAAGAAACCCAAATTTCTGATATAGAAACTTTCTGAAAATGGGTCCAGGGCACCAGGAGGGTTAAGCTCTCACTTTACGCTCTTATGAACTATTTTAGTCTCTGACCCTCCAGCGTCATTAGTGACTTCAGCTGTCAGATAAATGCAGTGGAGTTAAAGGCAGGGTTGGTAACTATTTCAAATGTAAACTTTTTTTGTATATATTGTTTGAAATGGTCTTTACACCCTGTCAGCAATAAATAAGTTATGGGCTCTGAGAAAGAAGCGAAAAAGATCCGGCATCTGTAGCTGCTGTAATCATGTAAAAACTCCATCCAATCACTGCCTCGCAGTCCGCTTCGAATGAACCAATGAAATGCCTCCTGCTTAGTTGTCAGGAAATGTCTCTTGCACGTCTGTGTGTGGGGTCCTATGAGGAGATGCTACGTTCAACTCTTGCTAGCTTTTCAACAATACCAACCCTGCCTGTAATGTACCATATTTCACTCTTAAATGTTTTAAACAATAGCACAATTCTACAAAATTCTCAACTTCTACAGACATGAAAATTAATAGAAGAATTTGACATGAATCCACGATAATGATTAAGTTGTGTGTACATGCCATATACACACATAATAAATGTGTATTGGATATAAAGACTTACTTTTCTTGCATGTGTTTTTTCGCCCAGCACTTTTCCTCGAATTAGGGGTGGAACCTAAATCATGGTTGCAGCTGTCGCTGTGGGGGGGTTGAAAGATTTGGGCGCTTACCGGGCACGGAGGGGTCAACAAAAAATGATATTGACTTGCATTATGGGAAATGTAGGAGCCAACGTTTTTGGAGGTTGCGCTATACTAGGGCATTTAAGTCGGCATAGCTCAATGTTTTCATTTTCTCACTGGTCTCCCAACTTTATGCTGAATCACTGCAGTTCCCCTTCACCAGCGGAATAAACCAGCGGTGGTACACCGGGTCACAGCAGATGGTGAGCTAACTCTGACTAACTCTGACATACAGGGAAACAGAATAAACACACAGCCTCTGACTTTCATGCCTGAGGCTGGACTACAGTCTGTACTGTCGTAAGTCCTGCCTCACCTGGGAACAAAGGTGTGATCATAAATACTTTGCTCACTCGAACACTCACTGCATGTCCTTACTGGAATAAGGGTTGTGAAAGCATCGCTCTTTTGTTTTCCGTTCACATTGTGTGCTTTCCTCCTACCTGCCGTGTTATTTGTTGGAGTAAATTTTGACTCAGAACTTCCTTGTTACCAGTTTAGGTCGGGTAAAGGTGGTAACCTTGAGATCATACGATGCAGTAACACATATTGCAAGTCATGCTGTATAAGCGTATCGTCTTCAACTGATATAGTCTGATGGGAAATTAATAAATATGTCACTCTGCCCTTCTTGAATTGAGTGGATGAAAAACAAAAAAAGAGAAGACTGTGGGCACACATCACGTTTTCACTTCCCACATCTTTAAAAGAGGAAGTGTGCTGCAATCAATTCTGTGATGTGAAACAAGATTTGACAGAAATAGAGACGCTGCTATACAAACGAAAATTAAACAAAATAGTGCAGTTCTTTTTCGTTTTTTTTAAAGTCAAATATACTACGCATAAATGAACAAAAAAAAAAATAACATTGATGATTCCATACAACGCGCTTCACAAGTACAACAAAAGATCGGATCTCTAATTTCATTGAATTTAGGGTGTTTTTTTACTTTTTTTTTAGCATTTGAAAAAGAAATTGAAACAGTATCCCAACTGAACGTTGACATATACCAGTCTGTGATTGGCCTTCCTTTAATATTAGTCTAAATAGTTCATAATTTCTGCTTTTTTAACTGAAGGATTAGTTATACTTTCCTATAAATTTAAAAAAGGTTTATTGACCATGAATTCCAAAAATAAGTGTAAAACTAGTAATAAGTTGGTGTTATAGGTGTTATACATGGTAGTGAAAAGAAGTGTAAAACGGCAACAACAAAAAAGCGGCAAAAACATTGAAAAAAAAAGTTGAAAAAAGGGACAAAAATGTCCCAATTTTCTTTGTTTTGGCCTGGGAGGACAACAAGTGCATGGTCCAATGGAAGACAACACAAGGGTTAAGAGAGTCAAATCTTAAAGGACCTCAGAGTTAGCAAAGTCATATTGGTACTTTTACTTCTTTCAGCACTGCACCTGGATATAAACATACAAAAGCATTGTTAATGACAGAAGTACTAACTCACCTCATGGCCACGTTGCTTCCATCTATAACCACAGGTCTGAAGCCGGCGAGTGGCTCTCTGTCTGGTCCCGGTCTGGGTTGACTGGGACCAGGGCTGCAGCCCCTGGACACCAGCTTGGGACTGTTTGGGCCACTTGTGTTGCTGCGAGTGCTGCAGGTCTTTATCAGCTCCTCCAGGATGTCATTGGTCTGGGCGTCATGGCGGAGGCTCTCCAGCACCCTCAGGATGTCACTGTGCGAGTACCCCAGCTTGAGAAATCGCTCCACTTTGGCGTGCTGCTGCTGCTGCTGGTCCATCGTAGACGTGTGTTTCCTCTCTGGCTTCTCAGGGCTGTCTGGCTGGTCTGGGGGAATCCTCTTCGCCTCCTTATTCTGGCTGGTCAGCGTCTCCACGGCAACGCCCTGTGTTTAAGAGCGGTTGACAGGTGTCAAAAATGGGGATGGAGGCAGAGTCAACCTCCACTTGTAAACACAGCGAGCACAGCTGCGGTCACACAGGGGTTTTTCGGGACCAATCGGTTTGAGGTTTGGCGCCTCGCTGATAGAATCTGCTCTGGTTACCACAACCTCATGACTGCCAACGCAAGCACAACGGCGGCTGACGTCACGCTGGTGAAGAAAGCCCCCGTCACACACACACCAAGAGAGGAAGCTGAGGGTCACACTGATCCTGTTCTAACTTCACCTCCAGTGTCACTGAGGTCAGTTACCAAAAACAAACATGAATGGAACCGATTGGGAGTGTTATAATGCTGCGAGCCTCGCCCCATTCCACCCGTTTTTTTATTGCTCCTTGTGGAAACCCCCCCCAATGAACTTCACTGATGTAGTTTGACCGTGAAGACGGTTGAATGACTCAAACCCACTTCTTCCACTTTTGCTCCCACCCAGCAGATGAAAACTTGAACAAACGTCTCACACAGTATTACACCTGAAAGAATGAAAACCACGGTAACGGTGACTCAGAAGGTGTGCCGAGTTTAAAAAAATTAATTTAAAAAAAGCCCTGAGCTTCCTCCTTGATCACAGATAAAACATATCCACCATACTTCGTACAAGCTGTTCAATCATCGCTATGCATTTAATGTGTCAACTTGAAATTTGAAGTATGAGGAAAAGTTTTTTTTTTTTTTTTATCTGAGACATCCCCCGCTGTGCACGGGGCTTGGCTCTGCACAAGCTTGCTACAACCTGCACCGAACCACATCCTTTGCTGCCGAATTGACATTCAGTTTATTGACAAAGCCCCGAGACTTCAGTTTTCCTCTGAAACCAACAAGATTATCTATCCATCTCTGAGTGACTGTCCTTACAGACTCCAGCAAACTTTGCCCTTTGCAACGCTGTGTACTCAAGTCAGCACACAGTCTGACCCGTGGCACAGTGTGGAACACAACGAGTCTGAACAAGACAACAAGAATTCACATACAAACACAAACAGAAGAGATACATTGTCCCAGGACACCAAGTTGTCCCAGTCTGTACTTACACATTAAACCAGCGGTGGATCGGAGCCTGAGTCTCTGCTGCTTGTCGCTGTGTGTGAACTGCTCTCAGTCACTCAGCGCTCTTATTACTCACAGGAGGAAGTGTCTGCTCGCTGCTGAGAGAAGAAAAAAAGAACGCTCTGTAAATGTGTGATCACTACTTCCTCATCAGGAGTGAGGGCTGTGTGAAGCCTGAGGGATTCATTTCTCTTGTCTCGTGTGTCGAGCCATTCCTGTGGCGTGGTGAAAAATAAACGCTGACCGTCGGTGACGAAGCATATTAAGCTCCAGGAAGCAAGCCGAGGTCAGGCTGTTTCATTCAGTCAGAGATTTTGTTATAATTCCTATTTTAGTTCATACTGTCACAGCAGGGGAAACAGCTGCTTGGGTCAACATTTTATGACACTCCTGTTGTCCTTCAAAAAGTTTCTATACTAGAAATTTGGTTTCTTTCAACCAAATTGTCAAAGAAATAAAGTGGATGGTTCCATGCAACGCTCTTCACAAGTAAAATAAATGATTGATATTGAGATGAGAAAACATAAAAAAATTGACAAAACAATGCCAAAAAAACTTGTAATAAAGTGACAAAATTTACGTAAAAGCTGCACTTTTCAGATGTTGTCTATTTTGTTGTATTTCTATGAAGCTAAATGTATTCTATTGTATTTTCTCCTTTTATGCCCTCTTAAACATGTAAGATGTCCTTGTGTATCTAGAATGGCATCCACCAAATAAAATGTATTATTATTATTATTTATTATAAAAATGTCAGGGAAAATAACAAAAAACTTTGAATTGAAGGTGACAATCGACAAACATCGGAAATAGTTTAGAAATAATTTTTTATTTTTATTTTGACCCAGAAAAACTAAAAGTTGTATGGTCGTCAGGAAGACAATACAAGGGTTAGACAAGCGAGACGTGACATGTTAGTCAGAGAGCTTTAGAGGAGCTGGTATAGGTGGATGTTGTTACTGTTGGTCTAGTCTATATCCACGACGTTCCACTTCCAGGATTGCTCCGGTGCCGGCAAAAATTTCACGGGATGTCCCTCTTTTCGGTCGGATGTCCGTCACCTTCCTCTGTCTCTGTGTTGGCGTTCTAACCTCCGGTGGATTTGTGAGGACTATGGTTAACTGCTCCTCAGATCTCTGCAGGGTAAATCCAGACAGCTAGCTAGACTATCTGTCCAATCGGAGTTTTTTTCTACTTTTGAACGTACACATGTTCCACCGAAACCAGTTCCTTCCAGAGGCTATTTTGCAGACGCGCCGTGGCTCCGTCCTGGTGCTTAGCGCTGCCCAAGATGATTGTGATTGGTTTAAAGAAATGCCAATAAACCAGAGCACGTTTTTCTCCCGTCCCGGAATGCTGTGTGGACTAGCCAGGCCCTCCTCCGCAGCGCCGTGGAGAAAGTGGTATTGATCTTCACATCTACAGTAGCTGTCTGTCAGAAAGCAAACATAAGTGTATTTCCCAAAATGTCAACCTATTTCTTCAAGTGTGCAAAGATAGTCTAATTGCTGTTTTACACTAAAAACACGCATGCAGCTGATCCAACATGTTTAGATATTCAACATCAATGTGAAGTGTGAGCTATCTCCAGCTTCAGATAACACAACAACAACTTAACAGCAAATCCCAACGTATCAGCATTGATGTTGACGTTCACTAAACCACAAAGTGCCACATTGGAATCTTCACAATCTGAAGTGTGTGAGACATGTCGTTAACCCACTTACAGACATCTGAACGGTGTCAGCTGTCCAACACCTGAGCTCCGTGCAGCTGACTCAACAGGCCATCAACTGTTTGTTTCTACAAGTCCTGAGTTTTTCCCGGAAACATACTTCACTTATGATTCTTCTCTTTATAATAGGCTATTCATAATAGTATGATGGTTTGTGGCGTTTACGTTGATGTCATCATTGTTATGAATGGTAATCTGAAACCACAAACTGAAATAATGGGACCCAGTTTACCTGAACTGCCTTCTGCAGTGATCAAAGGGCACAGATCTCCATACATACACATTTACCAGCTTTTACGTATAAAAAGAGGATGACATCATGATGATATGGAAAGAAAAAGGAAAATATGAGTAAGACTAGGAACAGGAAAAGTTATTATTCCTCACAATGAAACAGCTTTTTGATGCTGCCTCTATTAGTAATGTTTGTCTTTTATCCAACACCAGGATAAACAAATTATAACATATTGCCACAGTATTACGACACAGGAAACTGTTCAGTTTGAACAGAACATATCACTTTATCTTGTTAAATCACAAAGCATTCTTTCTTGCATATTAAGTAAACCAATAATTGCCCAAAAATGTTGTTGTCATAACGTAAGTTGGCATTCAAGATTTGCAATTTTATTTGACATTTGTGCATACACCAAACAGTCCAGGCACATACTGTACGAATTCTTGTGCAGGTTCTTTTGAGTCAAGTAGAAACAGTTACGTTACATTACATGTCATTTAGCTGACGCTTTTATCCAAAGCGACTTACAATTGCTATATATGTCAGAGGTTTCACGCCTCTGGAGCAACTAGGGGTTAAGTGCCTTGCTCAAGGACACATTGGTTGATGTATCGCAGTGGGAATTGAACCCAGATCTCCCACACCAAAAGAATGTATCATATCCACTGCGCCATCACCACCCCATTCAGTTAAAGGTGCCGTAGGTAGGATTGTGAAGATCCAGGACTTTGAACTTCTCAACTTCCCCTTTCTGCTAAAGCCCAAAACGGTCTCCTAAGCCCCTCCCCCCACAAGGGAGAATGAATGTGTGGGCATGAGCAGTGATTGACATGCAGTTAGACACCCCCCCCTGGCCCTGATTGGTGCATCTGAACAGGGAGCGGTGGATTTTTGCAAATTTCACTACAGGCTGTAGCTGGTGACAGAGGAGCTGGATTTTTTTAAATGACCTGCTTCCATGTAGTTCTACTGGAACATAGGGCCAGTTTCAGCAGATATGACAGAAAGGTAGTTTTATAAGTCTTACCTACTGCACCTTCAATGGCAAAGAAAAGCACACTGACTAAAATAGAAAAAGATTATACAAGGGTAAATAAAGCAAAATAAAATAAGACAAAAACATGTAAATACTGTACAAAAGTGTTCCAAAAAATATAATAAATTATAAATTCTGACTTGTCTCTGACTCGGCCATTGGACTTGCCAAATATTCTAGTTGGTCTCGACCGAGTCCAGCACTTTATGCTTTTGTTCTAAAGTAACGTCCTCCTTCAAAACAAAACCATTGATGAAGCACGCTCATTCAGAAGACACGTGTTGGTTTAATTCAAAATCCATCCAGAACGGATGTTGTGATTGGTCGCCTGGTATACACCTGGCTGCATCATATACCTCAATCATCAGGTATCAGTCATTTTCATTCTGGCCACAGACACAATGTCAGCGAGCTTTTTGTACTATGAATTCTTGACGAGTAATAAGTTCAAGAATGGGAACATTTCTATTAAGTAAATAATAATATGGCCTAATTAGTGTGTTAATCTGCACTTTCTTTTTGATTATTGCAAATAATAAAGCAAAATTATCATCTTAAAGTAGACGATAAACTGTCTCTCACATCACGTGAATTATCAACAGGTAAGTAAGTGGTCTTGAAGAGGATTCTTTTTTTTCGGTCTCTCATTTGGACTCGGTTTCGATTATTCCTGGTCTTGGACTTGTCTTGGACTCGAAAAAGGTGGACTTGACTGGAGCCCTGCAACTATGGGGGATATTGCATTTGTAAGGAGAATAAATGTTGCAAATATTGCCCAATAGTTCTATTAGTTCTAGTAAGTATGCAGTCACTGCCAAGGACAAAGGCTGAGCAGGTGATTGGCTGGAATCTGCCGTCCCTCCAGGACCCGTACGACTCCAGGACCTTAAGGCGGGCAGGATTGTGGAAATACTGGGGAGGCTGCAAATCCATCAGGACCAAAACCTCTCTGTTATCCCCATTAACGCACATCTTGGACTATATCTATCTATACTGTGAACTTCTGCACATCTTGCACAAAACTGTACATCTTCCTATTCTATATCATATTCTGTTTATATTGTACATAATTGGTATAGTATTTTAACAGTAGCCTCTTTTTCATATTATTATGGTGTTTTTTTATGTTCTTGACTGTTGTCTATTTCCTTTAAATGTGTTCATTGTACACACCAAACATCAAGGGAAATTCCTTGGATGTGAATACCTGCTTGGTAATAAACTGTTGTTATAACAATAAACCATATATTGTCACGAGGCAAACATCCAGTCAATTGCAAGAGACAGACAGGACTCTGTAGCCTATCTTTGTTAGAAAAATGAACAATGACTGCTTTACATGGTTTGGTTACACTTTACTTGAAGGTATCTACATAAGAGTGACATGACACTGTCATGAACGTGTCGTGAACATTATAAACAAGTCATAAACGTTTATGACATAACGCTAGGGTTAGGGTTCATGTGTCATGACAGTGTCATGTGTTCATGACAGTCATGTCATTCTTATGTACCTTCAAGTAAAGTGTTACCCGTGGTTTTTAAAACTGCATAATTTGGTATGCAATACAAATGAAAAACCTAAAAAATATAGAATGGAAACGTCTTGTTTTAATGTGAAAAGAATCCAGTTATACTGATGAAGAGCTTTTGCCTCTGTAAACTGTAAGTTTATTTCATTTACTCCACTAAATAACAATGTTTAACTACCGGATGAGTCCTCCCCCCATGTTTCTTTTCTCTCTCTTAAGTTGCTCAGTTGCTAATTGCTAATATCAGTGCCCTGCTATGCCATGAACTATTACGACTACTATTTCTAGTCATAGTTCCATTATCTTTAATGTGACTATTATTGCCACTATTCATCACACCCCCAACCGGAAAAATCTGACACCGCCTACCAAGAGCCTGGGTCTGTCCCAGGTTTCTTCCTAAAAGGGAGTTTTTCCTCGCCACTAAATGCTTGCTCTTGGGGGGGAACTGTTGGGTCTTTGTATATTATAGAGTGTGGTTTAGACCTACTCTATCTGTAAATTGTATTGACATAGCTCTTGTTATTATTTGATTTGATTGAATTGAATTATAATATTGTGCATGCCAACACCAGGGTAACCAGAATGGGTGAAGGAAGTATTCAGATCCTCTACTTAAAGCTATAGTGCGTAGTTCCTGCAGCCCCCATGAGGAATTCTAAGTAATGACAACAACGCTGTTGGCGCGTCCACATAATACAAGCCTTCCTTCCGAATTTTTTTAATCTTTCACTCCAACGTAGTGACAGAGCCGGTCTACAGAGAGCCTGTTCACTCCCTATTCAGCCCCATTGTACAGAATTTGGTTGCAGTTCCACCAGAGTTCCACTGGGGGTGATCGCAGGTGAGTGCAAAATGAATGGGACTCTATCTAAATTTGTCTCTTTCGCCTGATTGCCGTTGAGAAATCTCAGATTTGATTGTAGTTTTTGCAAGTTCAACAGGGATTATAGGTCAAAAGTTGAATAAACGAGTACTTATATTCCTTTCGATTTCTTACAGGGTGAGTCGTTGTTGCCCTTAACACGCTAGCATTCTGCTAATGAATGCTGATTGGTCAGTGTATTGCACATTAGTGTATTGACAGGGAGAGCTTAACCTGTCAGCTGTGTTGTCGATGCCTCGAGAGAACAAAGGAAGTGACTCAGAGCTTGCCGTAAAGCAGTATCTCTGCCCATATGATGTGTATGACGTCATTGACATTTAAAAAAAATCTAACACCCAGCAGTGTGTATTTTCTTAGCCTCCCCTTTCGAATGCAACATTCGAATTACTAGACAAAAAATGATATCCTGAGAAAAGTGGATTTTGAGGGGTATAGCTCCATAGACCTCCATTCATTCTGCGGTATGAATATTTTATTTGGCAATACTGTATTGATTTTCAATAAGGAAATATTGATTTTTTTATTATTATTTAAAAAAAAAAAAATTCATGTAAGAAGTGGTTCATGTTTATGTTGTGTTTAAACCACCTACCGCTAGATGGCTACGCTGAGACGCACCACTAGTGTCCTCGCCTATAAGTGCCTATTAGCTTTTTGCTAGAAGCTAACAATGTACAGTCCCCTCCAAAAGTATTGGAAATGCAAGGCAAATTGCTTTTTTTTTTTGTTGTTCAGTGAAGACATTTGGGCTAAGACCAAAAGATGAGTATGAGATAAGGAGATTGGTATTTACACCTAGATGTGTTAAACAACTCAGGACATACCACCCTATGTTTGAACCCACCCATTTTTCAAGTGAGCAAAACTATTGGAACATGTGACTGACAGATGTTTCTTGTTGCCCAGGTGTTGCCTTTTAGGTTGATTGTTCAAACATTAAATAGCTCTGCATGACTAGTCTAAGTTTTTATCCTTGGTTTAAACCTATAAAGACTGCATTTCTTGTTGAAGAGGATAAACCAACATGAAGAGCTGTCTATGGGAGAAAAGCAAGCCATTTTAAGGCTGAGAAAAGAAGGAAAATCGACCAGAGCGATTGGACAAACATTGGGCATAGCAAGCACAACAAATTGGTATGTCCTGAAAAAGAAAGAAACTACTGGTGTACAGAGCAACAGACGTCGAACAGGTCGACCAAGGAAAACGACAGTAGTTGATGACAGAAATATTGTGAGAGCTGTGAAGAAAACATCAGTAAGTGACATCACCAACAACCTCCACAGTGCAAGGGTGAAAGTATCACAGTCCACTGTTCAAAGAAGACTCCGAGAGCAGAAATATAGAGGCCATACCACGAAGGTGCAAACCACTCATCAGCAGTAAGAATCGGAAGGCCAGATTGGAATTTGCAAAGAAGTACAGAGATGAGCTGCAAAAGTTCTGGAACACAATCTTATGGACTGATGAGACCAAGATGAATCTCTACCAAAGTGATGGAAAGGCCAAAGTGTGGAGAAAGAAAGGAACTACTTATGATCCGAAGCATACAAGCTCATCTGTGAAGCAAATGTCATGGCTTGGGCTGCTTCTGGAACAGGCTCATTAATATTTATTGATGATGTAACTGATGATGGTAGCAGCAGAATGAATTCAGAAGTGTACAGAAACATTTTGTCTGCCACTTTACGGAGAAATGCATTTAAACTAATCGGGAGGAAGTTTATCATGCAACAGGACAATGACACAAAGCACACTGCCAACAAAACAAAGGACTTCATGAGGGGGAAAAAGTGGAAGGTTTTAGACTGGCCAAGTCAATCACCTGACCTTAACCCAGTAGAGCATGGATTTCACCTCCTGAAGAGGAGACTGAAGGGAGGTACCCCCCGAAACAAACAAGAACTGAAAGAAGCTGCGGTAAAAGCCTGGAATAGCATCACAAATGAAGAATGCAACAGTTTGGTGATGTCGATGGGTCGCAGGCTTGAGGCAGTTATTGCAAGCAAGGGTTATGCCACCAAATATTAAATGTTATTTACTTTAAGATTATTTGTTCCTTTACTTTTGCTCACCTAAAAATGAGAGACGATCTTATGGAAAGTACCCCATGCCAATCTCTAGGTATGGTGAAGGGTATGTGATGATGTGGGGGGGCTATTTTAATTCCAAAGGCCAAGGGAACTTTATCAGGATGCATAGTATAAGCTTATGTTGACATATTGTACTCAGTATGTTTGATTACTGCAGTAATCAAACATACTGAGTACAATATGTCAACATAAGCTTATTCAATATGATCATATATACATTCAAATATGTGACGTAAATATAATTGCATGGAATGGTCATATATTATACTCTCATATGTAATGAACCTGACAGTTCTCACTGACTTCTACCTTCAGCCCCTTTCAGTGATCACAACGTGACTGACATGTCAAGGGCTTTTATTGTTTACATTTCAATGGACACTTCAAACCCTTTCAGTGCTTTAGTTCAACTGACACCTCGACTCCTTTGGGTGCTTCAGCTTCAGCTGGAACGCGTATGAATTTTACAAGCTGTACAACTACACTATGCATAACTGAATCTATATACTGTAACAATGTCGTAGGTATGTGCGCATGTCTTGGATCGGAATCTGGACCGACAGGAGTGTATGACACATAAGTGCTTCATGTAACCTTCTTGCATTCCTTAACCCTCCTTTTGTCCTCAGGGTCAAAGTTAAATAACTGATCAGTTCACTATTTTCATTGAATCTGGGTATTTTATTTAATTTTATAGCAATTGAAGAAAAAATAATTGATTAAAGAACACTGAAAAAAAGTGACAGAAATGTAGGGGAAAAAAACAACAAAATCGTCCAAAAAAACCGCAGAAAAAAATCGACAAAGACATTGGAAAAAAGTGACAAAGAACTTCGGGAAAAGTGAGATAACGTCAAAAAGTGACAAAAAAATGTTGTTGAAAGCTTCAAAAAAATGTCCAAAAACATCGACAAAGAACTTCGGGAAAAGTGACAAAAGTGTCTGGAGGTTTCAACTTGAAATTCTGACCGAGAAAAAACTAAAAGTTGCATGATCTACGGGAAGACGACCATGGGGGTTAAGTTAACATACTGATGGCATTAATAAGTGAGACAAGCAGCAGAGAACAATGCTGACCTGAGTAAACACGACGCTGCAGAGAAGGAAGTTTGCTTGGGTAAAACGAGTTCCGCTCCCTCAGCCATAACACTTAAATTCTCAGAATCTTTACAAGTCTAATGTCATAGGAAAGAATTGGCAAACACCATAGCATGTGATTGTGCTGAAGGTTAAAGGGGACCTGCAGCGTAGGCGGCTGGGGAAGTCTCTACCCGTGGTTCCACTTGGGGGAGTGAAGCTGTGCAAGCCTTTTTTTCCACGCTGCTGCTCAGTGCTGTCAGCTTTCAGTTTATTCAGCTTCACTCCGGAATACTTATTTCCACTTCTGCTCACCACACATAACTTCACACCCCTCCACCCACAAAACAACTAGGTATTTTCGGGAAGTTCAAAACATTGTGGGGTGACTCTTTCTGAAGAATGACAGAATTCAATCAAAGGACTGTGAATGCGTGTTTTTGGTTAGGTTTGCTCATAATCAGAGATGATTCGGTAACACTTAAAAAAACAACATTGCTAAGAAATGGTAAATTGATAGTTAATTAAACTTAAGTTCAAAGTTATTTTACTGATAACTAACAAGGAAATTATATCTACTAATTATAGGTTATGCTATAATTTATGTTAAGTTTGTTGGTGCCCAGAACATAACATTTTTTTTATATGTTATAAGGATTTGTTAATGATTAGGAAATTGTTTATAAGCCGCCAATTAACATTATGGTGAATATGATACATTGTTACTAGTTAATTGAAGTACTCATATTATGCTCATTGTCAGGTTCATAATTGCATTAAGAGGTTGTACCAGAATAGGTTTATGTGGTTTAATTTTCAGAAAACACCATATATTTGTTTGATGCAGCTCCTCTTTTCACCCTGTGTGTTGAGCTCTCTGTTTTAGCTACAGAGTGAGGCATCTCACTTCTGTTCCATCTTTGATGGGAGTTGCACATGTGCAGTAAGTACTGCTAGCTTGTCAGAAGCAGAGTATGAGGGCGTGCCCTGACAGTAGCTAGGTAAGGACTACTAGCCAGTCAGAAGCAGAGTATGAGGGCGTGCCCTGACAGTACCTAGGTAAGGACTACTAGCCAGTCAGAAGCAGAGTATGAGGGCGTGCCCTGACAGTACCTAGGTAAGGACTACTAGCCAGTCAGAAGCAGAGTATGAGGGCGTGCCATACTAGCAGCTAGGCGAGCATTATAACATGTGTTCCAAAGTGATCAAATAATCACCTACTCTGTAGATCGCCAAAAAAGATGCAATGGGGCCAAATTAATGTTACTTGATGCTTTTATAAACCACTTATTAATCATTAACTTGCATGCGTAGCAACTTTATAATAGCCATCCAAATGTTTAAGGATGGTTTACAAAATGGTTTACTACATTTATGAACTTATTTTATATTACACTAAACTAATCATAAAATAACAAACTCTATCACTGATAATTAGTAAACATTATAAATCATAATTTCATTAACAGCAAAAAACTATTAACTAAAGTTTAATTAAAGGTCCTGTGTGTAACGTGTTTAGTTGTTCATTATCAAAATCTGTGTTGCCCGTTCTCAAACATGTCCTTTTTCATAAATATTTACCGCCCCCATCAATTCCAAGTATTCCTTTTGGCTTGAAATTTTACATTTGCATGAACTGTAGACGCTCCATATTCATGCGCCATCTTGAAATACGTTAGCCGGTAAGGGACATACAGGACATACTGCTCCACCTTTCGCATTTACGCTGTCACATGATAAACTCACAGCTGCTGCTAATGCTGCTAATGGGTATCGTAGCTTCCCGGCCCCGGCAAGTTTGAAGAAGGAAACATGGAGGACAACACGTATTCTGGAGTCTTCTTCTTCGCCCAGAAAAAGAAAAAGGATATTAAAAAGAGCAAGAGACCGGCTTTTTGAAGCGTGAAGGCTACCGTAGCTGTAATACGTACTTTGAACTGCGTGGTGCGAGAGTTGATTGCGATATATGATCTCAATGCTAGACTGGAGGTAATTCCTACACATTGGACCTTTAACTATCAATTTACCATTTATTAGTGATGGTTATTATAAAGTGTTACGGATAATTCTAATCTAATCTACATCCTATATTACCTTATTAAGTCTTATTTCCTCATCATGGATATGTTCTTAATGTCTAGTGCATAACATTTCCATGTTACTGAGCCTGACATGTTTGTATCTGTGGATTTCTTTGGAACTGGACTGAAACTTAAAACATTGCCCATTGTTACAACATGAGGGTTGAAAAAGAAAAGAATCTTTCCCAGACAGACATTGCTTTTTTTTTTTTTTTTATCAGTAACCGTTTAAAGTTGAGATCGGTTGTAAGATTACTTTGTTGTATTTTATCTGATCATCTCACCCCTTTACATTCCTCTAACCATTTGCCTTCAACTTGCAGCCAGAGACATTTGAGCTTCATGCGCTCTATGAAGTGGGCGGAGGGAGACACCAGTGAATTCCCTGTGTTGTGGAGACACACTCCACCCCGGCCATTTTCCATACCGACACATTATACATGTGAAAACCCCACCTGTAGAAACTAAAGTCAAAAGGTGAGGTATGAATCATCGACCACTTTTGTTCTAAATTGGGCAGTGTGAATGAGGAAGGTGCAGCCGATGTAAATACCAGAAAAGGAAGTCTGTTGTGGAATTCAAAAAAGAAGTACTCAGATCATTTACTTCCGCAAAAGTAGTAATACCATAGTGTAGAAATACTATGTTAGAAGTCCTGTATTTCAAATGTTACTTGAGTAAAACTTCATAAGCATTAGAATATATTACCAAAGTACCAAAAGTAAAAGTACTCATTATGCTGAATAAACAGTAATTGAGTGGGAATAAATAAATGATGAAAATCAAAAGACAACCAGTCACATTTTGGAGGATTTTTTTTAATATACATATAAAAAAGCATTTCTCAAACAATGTTTTTTCTTCAAGACAATGGGACCTGATCATCACTCAATTAGTTTTCTCAAACTTCAGATCAGGTGATATTAAAGACAGCAGTAGTTAGGACAGCTTGTGAACATGTAGATGCCGTATAATTGATGCTGAATACAGTGGAGCTCTCTGTGGCGCCACTCTCCAGGTCAGGTGAAGCCCCTCCCCTCCCCTCACCTGTACCTACTCCTCTCTTTATCATTGGACTTCTTGGAGGAGCTGCTGTGGCTCCGGTCCTTGCGGCTGTGGCCTTTATCACGGCCCTCTTTTCCATATTTGAGCTGGGACTTGCTGCGTTTGTGGTCCCTGTCTCTGGAGCGGGAACGGGAGCGGGACCGAGAGTGCTGGCGCCCCATCTTTCTGTCTTGCCGGCTATCCTCGCTGTCCTGGAGATGACACAGAAGATGTGAGAGTGAGACAGACAGCGGTGGAAAGTAAGTACATTTACCCAAGTACAAATTTGAGGTACATTCAATTTATGTCAGTATTTCCACGTTCTGCTACTTTCTACTTGTATCTCTACTACATCTCAGAAGGCAAATATTGTAATTTTTATTCCACTATATTTGTCGGACAGCTTTAGTTACTTTTCAGCTGATTTTTTCATCTCCCATTTCCAGTAAAAACTCCATGCATCTCCAGATGTGTTGATGTCAAATGTTTGATAAATTCAAACACAAATTCTATGTGTTGAGAAAGTTCTCCTACTTCTTGAACTAAATGAAGTCTTTAAAATCCCATTGGATCAGCTGGAAAATGCATCATCACAAAGCTGAAAATGGCTGTTTTTCTGACACCATGAAAAGTGGACTTTTTTTAGAGATACATGGTTCTCACAGGACAGCGACACTACAAACATATGATCTTATAGAATATGATGCATTGCTGAAGATCAAACTAACAAACCGTATATAAAAGGAGGTAAAATGATCTAGGGCTGGGCAATATCTCGATATTATATCGATATCGTGATAGGAGACTAGATATTGTCTTAGATTTTGGATATTGTAACATGGTAATATGGCATAAGGTGTTGTCTTTCTGTTTTGAAAAGCTGCATTACAAGAAAGTGATGTCCTTACCTGAATGTTCTAGCTGTTCTATTATTTGTCAGTTTCATTTTATTTATTATTTGAAGGCTACATGCGACTGTGTTTTTATAATGTTCAAATGTTTAAATAAATTAATTACTGAATAATGTGTGAAGCTATAGTGCGTAGTTTCTGTACCTGAAGATAGTCACACTGAGAAATCCAGAGAGTTGTGTGGAGCTGATAGTCTTAATTAGCTTTGTAGCAACTCATTTGGCAACGGCTTGAATGTAACGGATGTTCATTAATATCAAAAAGTTACACACTAAAGCTTTAAGTATTATTGTATTGTATATTTTACATGCCGTGGTATCGACTTTGGTACCGACTATCATGTACTTTTTTGGTGGTATCGGAACTGACTACTAGATTTTTAGTATCGTGACATCCCTAGAGTGAGCATGTGCAAACTATCAGTGGCACACTTACCACAGCACATGCTTAGAATATAATGCATTAAATGATCTGTACTTCCTGTAAACAATGCATCTGCAGTGGAAACCTCATAGTGCGAGGTGTAACTAAAATAATGACTAAACCCCATCATTAATTTTTAAACACCAGAACAGCCAGAGCCCACGCCCACTGGATGTTGCAATTACATTTTTTAAATTATTCTGTCATTGTTATTGTCGTTTCCCTCCTGTCGGGACTTTTCCTAAATACCAATTCTGCACATTCCTCTCCACCACAGCCAGATTGGAGCATTGCATGATTGGCTGTACAGCACATTGGGACAATGAATGCAACATGGAAACTCATTTGCACGCCAATATATACCAACATACATTTATAATCACATACATAATATCAGAAGTAAAAGTGAAACTAATCACACCTTCTGTCTTGACTATGAAAGTTGTGTCCGGATACGGGAATCCCCGTGTGCACTATAAGCTATGATAATATCAGGTTATTTATAGGACTCATTTTAACAAAACACTTTTAAACACTAAAACTATTTGAAACAATATGTGTGTAATGTGTATTGCAACTGTATAGTGTATATTAATAGCTAGGTTCTGTGGTTTTGTATGTGTTATAATTTGTATGACATGTAATCAGGGTGGCATTGGAAATGAGAGCTCGCTCTCAACTGACACTCCCTGAATAAATAAAAGGTGATATATGTAAATAGTTCTTTCGTTACACAAAATGTGATGTTATCATTTGCACCGTGATTATATTTAACATTTAGTTTACTTAGCAAAATAAAAAAGCTGAAATGAATTACAATGTTTCAGCATTTATTTCATGCCTTTTAAGGTTTTACGCTGGCATTAGATGGAACCAAATAAATGTGTTTTTTGCAGGTGTTGCTCACAATAACTTCTGAGACTTTGTGTTGACCAAACTGAACATCACACAGCGCAAATGACAGGAATATATATATATATTTGCTATCTAAATATAGATAGCAAAATAGCGTGTGTGTGTGTGTGTGTGTGTGTGTGTGTGTGTGTGTGTGTGTGTGTGTGTGGGGTGTGTGTGTGTGTGCACAAGGGCCAGTTCAAAGGATCAGGTTTGCGGAGTTATCTGGAATCAGTCATTGTGCCAGGTGAGAGAGAGTTACTCAACAATAATCCAGACACATGATTAAACCTGCTTCTTGGAAGACATTGGAAGTTCTGGTCTGTCTGTCTGTCCAGTTATGGCGCTTTTCCATTACATGGTACCTACAAGCCTCGACTCTACTCGCCTTTTTTGGTTTTCCATTACGAAAAAAAAGTACCTGGTACCTGCTAACAGATACTTTTTTTAGTACCTGCTCAGTCGAGGTTCCAAGTGAGCTGAGGCTAGCCGAGAAGGTGACGTGAAACCCTGCAGGCTGCTGATTGGTCGGAAAGAAGAGTCACTGATCACTGCATTGCTAGACGGCATTTTTAAATAGTTTAGCCAGCGGTGTTTTTTTGCTGCCGGAGGCTCCACGCAGAGCTTTCTCCGTAGCATACAAGTGGCCTGATGGTTATACTGGTGTGCTGGTGTGTGCATGTCGAGTCGCCGTGTGTGTGTGGGGAGCTAGTGAGCGAGGGAGAAGTGAGAGAGTGACGGCGATTATCTCCGCAGCGAGTAGCGACTCTAGAGTCATATATATGTGACCACGGTGGGAAATCTGGAGCAGTAAACGTTAACTATCTCTTTGATATCATGTTGTTTACGGAGAAGGAGAACCAGGAAATGAGTCAGGAGAAATGCGACGCCACTAAGCCACGCCCACAGCAGTTGCTATGACGACCAGCCACGCTGAGGCGATACTAAAATCTGCAATGGGAAACGGACGCACAGCGAGTCGAGCAGGTACCATGTAATGGAAAAACGCCATTACTGTCACCATAATGATTAACTCAAAACACTTAGCTAAACAAGCTTAAACTACTACATCACTATACGATTAATAGCAAACTTGCAATTAACGTCTGATGTTATGTAGAAAACCGGCTTCAATTCAGGTAGAATTGTTTACAGACTGCTGAAGGCTAAAGAGGAGAGAAGCTTAATGAAGGTTGTGCTACATTAACAAGTATATGCAATGCATATCAGAATGCCCCTACCACGCTAGTGTCAAAGGATTTGTGCAAGGTGAGGATTTGCACAGTATACCACTTGTATTCCGACATATATATTTACATCAGATTCCTTGTAAGATAAAACCACTTTTCTGCAGTAAAAGCAGAAATAAAAATGCAGCAGCAGCAGAAACGGCATGTAGTTCTCTGCTCCACCGCACAGGGAAAGTATAACACAATATAACAATACTGTTGTGTTGGCTTGAAGATACCTTTTGCTTTTTGGACTTCCTGCTGTCCTCGTCATCTGAATGATGATGGTGCCTCTTCTCCTTGTGTTTCTTCTCAGAGTGTCGATGGCTTGTCGCCTCCTCTTCCTCCTCGATTAGCAGGTCATACTTGGAACTTTTGGGAAAGTTAGGGAAAGCTCCAGGATGTTGAGAAAGTCAGTGCTGTAATTGTGCAGTTTTGCCAAATCAAACAGCCACCACAACAGAGGCTGTACAGTTCAATATTGCAGACATGTTGTGACATGTGATGTGGGAAAACTGGAAAATGAATCCCAGCCTATTAAACACACAAGGATACTCTTGTTTAGGCTTTGCTTGATCTTTGAGAGCCAGTTTGGATCGGCTGTCCACATCCTTCTCGTAGGCTTTGAAGTCGTCTTTAGTATACTTCCCACCTAGGAGACAGACACAACTATGATCTCTGCTGTGGACACGAGGACATACAGCAACACTGAATATAGAAACTAGGTTTAGATTAGATTTGTAACTACAGTTCGGTCCAGGAATATCTGGACAGTGATTTTCATAATTTTAGCCCTGTGCGCTAACACAATGGATTTGAAATGAATCATTGAGATGGAATTGTAGTGCAGACTTTCAGCTTTATTTTGAGGGTATTTACATCAAAATTGGAGGAAGAGTTTAGGAATTACACACATTTTCATACATAGTCCCCTTATTTCAAGGGACCTAAAATAATTGGACAAATTTATATAATCATGAATAAAATGTCCATTTTTAATAATTTGTTGAGAATCCTTTGCAGGCGATAACTGCCTGAAGTCTGGAACCCATAGACATCACCAAACGTTGGGTTTCCTCCTTTGTGATCCTTTGCCAGGCCTTGACTGCAGCTGTCTTCAGCTGTTTATTTGCAGGTCTTTCTGCCTTAAGTTTGTCTTAAGCAAGTGGAATGAATGCTCGATCGGACTGAGATCAGGTGATTGACTCGGCCATTGTAGAATATTTCACTTCTTTGCCTTGAAAAACTCCTGGGTTGCTTTTGCAGTATGTTTTGGGTCATTGTTCATCTGTACTGTGAAGTGCCATCCAATCAACTTTGTTGAATTTGGCTGAATATGAACAGACATAATGTTCCTATAGACTTCAGAATTCATGCGGCTGCTTCCATCTTCTGTCATATCATCAATAAACACTAGTGACCCAGTGCCACTGGAAGCCGTGCATGCCCATGCCATTACACTGCCTCCACCACGTTTTATAGATGATGTGGTGTGCTTCAAATCAAGAGTTGTCCCAAGCCTTCTCCATACTTTTCTCTTCCCATCATTCTGGTACAGGTTGATCTTAGTTTCATCAGTCCAAAGAATGCTGTTCCAGAACTGGGCTGGCTTTTTTAGATGTCTTCTGGCAAACTCTAATCTGGCTTTTCTATTCTTGAGGCTTATGAATGGTTTGCACCTTGTGGTGAACCCTCTGCATTTGCTCTCGTGAAGTCTTCTCTTTATGGCAGACTTGGATAATTATACGCCTACTTCCTGGAGAGTCTACTTCACGTCACTAGATGTTGTGAAAGGGTTCTTCTTTCCATGGAAAGGATCCTGTGATCATCAACCACTGTTGTCTTCCGTGGACGTCCGGGCCTTTTGGTATTGCTGAGCTCAGCGGTGCGTTCCTTTTTTCTCAGAATGTACCAAACTGTTGATTTGGCCACTCCTAATGTTTCTGCCATCTCTCTGATAGATTTTTTATTTTTCCGCAGCCTAAGGCCGGTTACACACTGCCTGTGTGGCGTGAGCGTGGCGTTTCTGTTGCATGTCAGCTGCATGGATTTTTCTGTCTTTACACACCAGAAACGTGTCTGACGCGATGCTGCTGCTGCTAGCCTTGTCTGGACACATGTATGTTTCCCATTGATAAAATGAAATGCCATGTTTAACATAAATATATACTGCTTTGATTACAGCAAAGACAACAACGGCAAAATAGGCTACTGAATATTTTGTTCTGTATTGACAGGTGCAATATTAGAAAATTTCTTTCTTTCTTTTTTAATTACATTTATATCAAAACCTAGAGACTTTCAAACATCAACATGTCATTTATTAATATGTATTCGTGTCTAAACGACATAGACATCTTTTCCTATTCTATTTCGCCTGGAAACACTTCCAACACGCTTGTGTGTGGTGTGAAAAATAGGCGTTTGTTCTATTTCTAGCAGGCACGCGTATTCGGCGCGGCTCGTAGGCAGTGTGTAAGCTCTAACCTGTTAACATGGGAGCCAAAATATAAACGGACACGCCACGCAGCTGACACGCTCGCGCAACGCATCCAGTGTGTAACCGGCCTAAGGATGGCCTGCTTACTTGCAGTGAGAGCTCCTTTGACCGCATGTTGTGGATTCGCAGCAACAGCTTCCAAATGAAAATGTCACACCTGAAATCAACTCCAGACCTTTTATCTGCCTAATTGATGTTGAAATAATGAGGGAATAGCCCACACCTGCTCATGAAACAGCTTTTGACTCAATTGTCCAATTAATTTAGGTCTCTTGAAATAAGGGGAATATGTATGAAAATTTTTGCAATTCCTAAACCCTTCCTTCCAATTTTGAAAGTCTGCACTAAAATTTTATCTCAAGGATTTCATTTCAAATCCATTGTGTTAGCGCACAGGGCCAAAATTATGAAAATTGTGTCACTGTCCAAATATTTCCAGACCTAACTGTATATGCAGTATCAAGCAGTCCAGTTCAATTTGCTACACATTCAAACTGTATTTTTGTTTGTTTGCATTGTCAAAAGTTGTGGATGGTACCAATAGCACCGCTTCAATCCGTCCCGTTTTTTTATATACCTCAAGCACACTGATCCAATACTAAAAAGGTGCAGCTAGAAACACAGCAGTCCACTGATTGTAATAACTAAAAACGACACGCTATATACGCAGAAGACACAGCTTTCACCATCCAGTAATAATCCCACCTACATTTTAGAGAAATTTCTGCAGTGGAAACACAAAACAGATCTAGTGTTTAGGTACACGTCCATAAATGCTTCGCACGGCTCTTAGGGTACTATCCTAAAAAGTAGGGATAGCCCGATTATCAGCCCTGGACGATTATTGGGCTGTTTTTTGGCAGTTTGCAGATTATCTGTATCGCGTTTTATTTGCCCGATAACCAATAAAGTTAATTAATTAAAAAGGTCCCTACTTTGGCTCGGCTACAGCTCTGTGTCTGTCCCTCTGCTTCGGTTTCACTCACCACTGAGTCTGACTTCATGTCCCGCCCACAACACTACCTGACTTTCTTTTACTGGGGATTATGTTGAAAGTTTCTCATTCATTAAAGAATTGCTTAAAGCATTTAAACAGAGTTTTGTGTTGGAGTTTGTAACTTAATTTTGACTTTAAATTTTTAATTTTCACTGTAAATGCATATCTGTTCCAAATATTGGTTATCGGTTTCATTACCTACTAATAATCGGTATTGGCCTTGAAAAAACATTATCGGTCTATCCCTACTAAAAAGTGTTGGAAACTCGGCTAAAGGCTTCAGTACAAGTACCTTTGCCTTTCCATTTGATCTTTGAAACGGACTGGCTGAAGTCTACGTGAATGCGTCGATCATCAATGAGCACGTTGTCCATTTTAAAGTAGGCCTTTTCACAGTCTTCTTGCTGTGGAGACAGAAAGCATAAAAAGAGGTAAGAGAGGAACTGTAATAGAAGTCAACGTGAGATAATGTAAACATGGCATTACTGAATAAAAAAAGTTACTCTGAATGGGTGGAAAGATGTTTAGGTCATGAATTGAATTGAACGGAAATATGATCTTTAGATGGTAGTTATTTCTGTGAGAGCTCCAACTGACAATTATTTTCATTATTGATTAATCTGCAGATTTTCTTCTCAAAACCTTGTGTTGATGCTTATACTGTATTCATGCTTTGTTTTAAAGTTTGCTGTTTTTAATGTAAAGCACTTTGGGTTTACTTGTAATGAAAGGTGCTATACAAATAAAAGTGACATTGATAACCGTTTAGTCTACAAAAAAGTGAATTAGTATGTATCGTAATATATATATACACATACATACATATATACACACACACACGTTATTAAGCTATTATATATCACTGTTATTAAGACAGAGGAGATTTGCGTGTGCCGAGTACCTTATGCAAGTAGCCACACAGTGGGACATTGAACATAAAGTCAGAGGATATGCCTTGCGTTGCACATAGCCTCCACCAAGCCATCACGGTGTCTCTCACACTTTATCTACGGTTTGTTTCAATTTATTTTTTGTATCAACCTGATTTAATCCCACTTAATAAAAGGGGATGTTTTTGTGAGCCTTTATTATCCCACATGTGAGGTTAAACACAATTACTTTTAGCTGACCAATGTACTTGTACACTGCGTGTTGCTGTAATGCACAAGGTCCATTGTTTTGTGTTGAGCCACTTTTAAAAAAAAAAGGGGATGTTTAGATAATCTTTACAAATGTAAAGTGGGACGCTACATTGTGTTAGTATGAGCAGGTAATGTTATATTCAGGTCAATGTGCCAATCTGTTGTTGCTTGATGGGCTTGAGTTTGCCATATTATGCTTTCATATTTTTTTTAACATACTGTATTTTATTGAACTGTGTCTTTCCACATATATTGCACCTCATGTGGAAAGACAGCTGGCTGACGCTTATCTTTCATATTCATAATGACTCATTTACAAGAACAATGTATTCCATTACATAAAATGACTTTATTATGTTACTGGAAGTCACTGGTAGAAGTCTGAGTGAAAACACATTTTATCTACAACAAACTGCCCAGCACCCTCTAATGGTTCAAATGTTCATTGCACTTCACCATGTCCAGCATCATCATTCATTAAACTACTTGCTGCTTTGGCCCATTTTAGATGTCCTCTGCTTTGATATACACTCCATGGTTAAAGCTGTTCAGCACTGAAGCACAACCTTTCTGACCAAGTTCACAAGTTTTAACACTTTTATTCCACAATGGACAGCTAGGCAATAATGTACCAGGTTCATGGTAAATATAGTATATTTATGTAACTTTCACATCTCCAGCAGCCCATGTGATCAATATCAACAGGTCACAACAAGAACAAAAAAATGGAGTTTATGACTTCCATTATTCATATCCTTTTTGTGTTTTCATGTTTTACGTTCTATGTATTTCTAACAATACGCCCCTACAGGACAAGGTGACATATTGTAAGTCTATGCATGACAGTCTACTGGGGTTTAGTCAAGTTACACTCATCATACATACTCTAGTAATTCAACTGTTTTGGAAATGCACTTACTCCATTTTTTAGAGTGTGAAATAAGGAGATCAAAATCAATCTAGTGGCATCATACAGTCGGCTAGTACAGGTACAAGTCTCTGTAACCTGGCCAGCTGGGACAACAAAACTCAATCATTCAGTTTATAAGCATATCTCCCTAAATGTGTAACAGTTTCTTTAAACTGTAAACACATACTTTGTAAACACAAGTGCACATTCACAGTTTACTTAGATATTATACATTACATAGACACATAAGATGCTCACCTTTTCAAACTCAATAAAAGCGTAACAGAGGGAATCTCCACTTTTCCAGTCTCTGATGATTTCACAGCTACACACAGCAGAGTAACATGAGAAAAGTTTTATACACACACATACATTTTCCACATTAGGGATGTCACGAGAACCAAGTTGGTTCCAAAATTCTGAAAACAGGACGGTACCCGTTTTTCTACAGTACCATCGGTACCGGGGGGATGCAATTCTTTCGGACCTGACGGGGGCAGTATACGCCTACAGGTGTTTTAGTTTGCTGTGAAATGCTGAAGAATAAGAAGACGACCAGCACAGAACCAGCCATTGTCTGTCACATAGAGCCTCAAGTTAGCTACGACAGCTGACATTAGTTAACTTTAGCGCTTGTTTGAGCGGACCTCTATAACGTCAGTTAAGTTAACTTTGGTTTATTTACATGACGTTCCTCTTCCGGGATTGCTCCTGTGCCGGCGGAAATTCAGCCGGAAATTCCACCGGATGTCCTTCATTTAGGCCAGATGTCTGCTACCTTGGGCTTTCTTTGTGTTGGCATTTTAAACTCCGGTGGATTTGTGAGGACTATGGTTAACTGCTCCTCAGATCTCTGCAGGGTAAATCCAGACAGCTAGCTAGACTATCTGTCCAATCTGAGTTTTCTGTTGCACGACTAAAACAACTTTTGAACGTACACACGTTCCACCAAAACAAGTTCATTCCCGAGGCTATTTTGCAGAGGCACTGTTGCTCCGTCCGGCGCTTAGCACCGCCCAAGACGATTGTGATTGGTTTAAACAAATGCCAATAAACCAGAGCACGTTTTTCTCTGCTGCTGTGGAGGAAGGTCTGGCAAAGCGAGACTTATGGCGCTTACCCACTGCTAGTACCCAGTCCTCATTTTTCCATTGCAGATTTAGTACCGCCTCATGCGTGAGGCAAGCGTGGCTGGTTGTCATAGCGACGCCACAGGAAACTGCCGTGACCTAACGCGACACACACACACAGAACGTGGAAGGTGTGTTGATTTTGATTCTCTGCATGTGGCTTGACACATTTTGTTTCAAAAGAAGCCAGAGACAGAAAAAAAAAAAAAAACACCACTGGCTTAACTATTTAAAAATGGAGGGTTTGTTCAGGTCACCCCCGTCTGCCGCTACCAATGATGACGCAGTGATTAGTGACGATTCTCTCTGACCAATCAGTAATCTGCAGGTTTTCACGTGACCTTTTGGTATCGCCTCAGCTCGCTTGGATCCTCGACGGAGGGGATAAATAAATCTAATCATTATAAAAATATAAAAATAGCACCCGTTAGCTAGTACCAGGGACTTTTTTATAATGGAAAAACAAAAAAGGCAAGTAGAGTAGAGGCAAGTTGAGCAGGTGAATTCATGAAAGACGTTACCATACGCCGGCTGTGTGGTGATGCCATGCTGCTCAGAGCAGCGGGTTGTGGGGTCAGGAAGACGTTTTCTCCAGATTATATGTAAAAAAGGCTTGTCCTTGTTATACCAAAATACTAGTTAAAGGAGCAGGACATAGGATTTTTTGTTTTGTTCTTGTTTTATCAAATTGGGGATCAAGAATCATGAAATTTCACTGGTATTGGTATCGATGACAACATTTGTCTTTTTTGAAACACACCGTGGTTTCGACTTTGGTATAGAGTATTGTGTATTTTTGGTGGTATCGGTACAGACTACTAGATTTTTGGTATCGTGACATCCCTATTCCACATGTACAAATCATTTCTACAAACTAGCAATCTGTCAAGCTTGAAAGTTAGCATCACCTTTTTATGGTCCCAAAGCGAGAAAAGATGATTTCCAGGTCCTCGTCTGTGGTCACTGGGTTTAGTTTACACACAAACAGCACGTTCTCTGGAGGCCTCATATCTGCATCAGGGAGGTCACCCACCTGAAGGAATGTATGACAGAAGAGTGTATAAATGTCCCAGACTGCATCTTTCCTATCTTCAGTTAAAGGCTGAGAACAAATGTTGTTCCTCTTACCATCTCCAGCAGGATGGCCTGAGTTTTGGCTTCTTTCTCCTTCAACCTCTCCTCCAACTCCTCGGCTTCTTTTCCATCCGCATCGTCGATCACTTCATCCGCGCCAATTCGGCCGCTCTGCACACAGTAACAGCTGGAGTTATTAGCAGTATATGCTGTTTTTACATATAGTGTATACATTCTTTCATGTTTATTCTTCCACATAAGGTTTGCTGGACATGGATCACTTGTTCTTAAAATCTGTTTCTGGGTTATCTTAAGTCAAGAAAGTTTTGGCATTACATTTTTGTCTAAAAAGGAAAAAAAACACTATTTCCTTAATAAAATAACAATGGCACTTCACTCACGTCCAGCTGCTCTTTGGTGGGCTCAGGTGATCGATCGGGCACTGGCAAATCAGGAGGGTCATCAAAAGGGTCTTCTAGGATCACAGTGTGGTTTATCCTGCAGCAAAAGGACACTCATATCATGACTGTAACTGGCACACTTTGCCCTGACTTTAAAAAAGATAATTAATACAGTCTTTTTGGACCCACAGGATACTACTACATAGACTACATAGGCAATTTGTCTCATTCACCTTAGAAGTGTAATGGTTTGTGTATGTGCCAAGAAGTCACAATAAAAATAATAAAACATTATTGTTAACTGAAATAAAAATAAAAACGACGCATTACTAACTAAAACTGTAATGTCTGTTTGCAAACCTAACTAAAACAACATAATTGAGTAAATGTCCTTAGTTTTCGTCTTTGTCAATGTCTTTTTGTTAATGTTTTATACAGACTATACCATAGACATATTTACAGTGGGTTAATATGTGTATTAATACTGGGATGTCTACACAACTGTGGGAGTCGATTGACTTCAAAAAGTTCGCCACTTTACTCAAACCAAAGTTCAAAACACCTGTTCACGTCTGTCTTCTTTAGTCTGTTGGCTATTTAGGGGTTTTCCTGGAACACGTCACTTACACATTTTGCTCTTACTGCAGCGTCTTGTGTAGACCGTTTACTTATCTGTGCTCATCATATGTACATTTTATGTACCGGTGTTATTGTTGAATAATATGTGAATACATATTTCTAAAATAGACCTTTTTCACGACAGACATGTTGACATTTCATAGTAGGAAAAAGCACAGGTGTATTCAAAACCATTAATGATGGCTGCAATCCACTTAGGAGAGACCCTGGTATTAATACATTACTGATGGCTGCATTCCATTTAGGAGAGACCCTGGTATTAAACCATTACTGATGGCTGCATTCCACTTAGGAGAGGCCCTGGTATTAATATATTACTGATGGCTGCATTCCATTTAGGAGAGACCCTGGTATTAATACATTACTGATGGCTGCATTCCATTTAGGAGAGGCCCTGGTATTAATACATTACTGATGGCTGCATTCCATTTAGGAGAGGCCCTGGTATTGCGCATGCTGAGTCACTGAAATATCTTACTGGGACACTTGATGGAATTGAGCCATCGAATTGAGCCAGGTTATCAATTTCAGCTGTGCTTTTCCTACTATGACAAGTCAATATGTCTGCTGTGAAAAAGATCTATTGTATGTTTTTGTTGAGTTATTATTACACAATAGTTTTTCTGACCTTTTTGAATCTTGGCCCTGACAAATAACCCATATTACAAAAAAAGACAAACTAAACTAAAACTATGCATTTTCAAAAAATAAAAAAACAAAAAGTCAAAACGAAATAAAAATAAGAACTAATGAATGAAAAATGCAAAACTAGAATAACCTTGGCACTGTTACACCTCTTGTTCACCTGATATCCTGAAATGGGACAAAGTCTTTGTCCACAAAGGTCTCATTGATTTTGGCCAAGATGTCCATGCCTTCCGTCACTTCCCCAAACACAGTATGGACTCCATTCAGGTAGTCCAAGTTCTCACCCATGGTAATAAGGAACTGAGGAAAAGAATAACACATTACGCACATTATGCGAGTCATGTCAGTATATCGACTTTTTAAGGTATAGCGATACATTTTCAAATGAGATATGGGATGAGACAATACTGCTTAGTGCTTATATCAATATAATTTGATGTTACGCTACTCTCACTTCTTCTGTAAAGCCGTGCCTATGTTCGCATCTCTCCTCTAACACTTGCCACGCAACCCTACCCCTACTCGCTTACAGGCCCTCCTGCAACATGAAGGGAGACACAGCGCCCGATTTTCCTACAGTTTTAATTGGAATTTGCACAGCTGAATATTTTGTTAAGCAGGAAAGCCTGTAATTGTACCAGTGTTTTTTAGATTTAACATTAACTTCAGTTCTATGAGTTCAGTACTAAGAGTAAGTGAGACAGCACCTTGACCCGGGAGAGAGATGTGACCCGTGACCAAATTGCCATAGTTCATATAAATGCAGCGCAGCAACAATACAGACATTTCATTAACGAGAAGTATGTAAAGTCGGTGACCTCAACAGCATTCAACCAGTGCTGGACCCGTTCGTCATGAGTCAGCCATCACTCTGTAGTAGAGAATCCAGTCTGCAGTGTAGTTCAGACACTTAACTGATAAACCAGAGATCGATATCGATCTCTCTCTTTGAATTTGACATTTATCCTGCTTTGTAGAAAACACAGAGATACATATTGTGTATCGCCATTCAGTTAAAAACAATTCTTTGGTCCATATTGCCCAGCAAAAAAAAAAAAAAAAAAAAAAAGCAAAAACCCTCTACACAGCTTGTCACAACATTTTTGTCACACCAAAAATAGCTACATTATTAAGGCCAGTGAAATGCAAAATATTGTATTCTATAGTAGACATGATGATTTCTGTATGAAACTATAGTATGGGGTTCTTCAACTAATCAGCTGATTTATATACTAAATATATAAGTTATTTGTAACATGGATGATCAAGTGAAACCATCATTAAACCTAGTATCAGGAATCTTCTGCTCTGGAAGCTTTTTGCAACTTGCAGGGCAAACGACAGTGTGACTGTACATCTTATTCACCTGAGAACCATGCTGATCATTTCCATTGTTCACCATGGACACCGTCCCCTTCTTCCTGTGTTTGATACGTGGCGTTTTCTCTGCTTCAAAAAAGCGGGCCTGGTCCCCATAGAGTTTGCTAAACACACAAGAGAACATTTCTCACAGTGTTCAACTTGAGGTGTCAAAAAAAAAAAAAAAAAAAAAAAAAAAAAGAAATGAAAATGACTGACCTGTAGACAGATTCTCCACCACGCCCTGTCCCGGTGGGATCTCCAGTCTGCAGAATGAAGTCTCTCTGAAGAGGAGGCAAACACATTGTTACGGCATCTGTCCAACTTCAAAGATGGATGAACAATTAGGAGAGCCCAGAGGTTGTGCATTAACATAAAGCAAACTTCACATCACTTTTAAGACTGCCTGCTGCTTTTGTCTACTAAATTTAGACAGTTCATAAAAAGATTTTGAGAAAAGGACCACAATATTTAATTTAGGGCTTTTGTTACATTATAAGGACAGATATTCAAATGTATTCTTTATTGATCCCCAGGGGGGAAATTACAATCACTCGGTTGTTATAACTCACTACAAACAGGCCTTATAGACAGACACACACATGCTCAGGTCCTATACATGCACAAATGGAGAGATGTCAGAGCGAGGGGGCTGCGACTGCTGGACAGGCACCCCCCGAGCAGTTGGGGGTTTGGTGCCTTGCTCAAGAGCACATTGGCAGTGCCCAAGAGGTGAACTGGCACCTCTCCATCTCTTCAGAAGTAGTATGTCCCAAATGTCAGCATACTGCATGCAACCGTACATACTGTATTAAGGGAAGCTGCAGGAGTACTACAAGTTGAAAGCAGAAGTTTGGAACGCAGCCTGCCTGGGACTGACGTTATATCGCCCCCCTCAGGCAAGTTCAAATGAGTTCAGCAGAGATTGATTCATAGCTCATTTACATTTAGTGTACCTACCTGCACATTGTGGATGAGGCAGTAGTTGTAGTACTTTATCTTGCATAGTTTCAGAAAGTTGAGGCAAGCTGCAGAAGAAAAAAAGCACAGAGGTTAAACAGACACATAAAACGACAGTCAAACATGACCATACCCTTAATAACAAAAGCGTCTATTTAGCTAGCGTAAATACATGAATGCCAAATAAGGCTGTGTGTTGGTTTATTCCAACTGTGTTGTTTTTGCCCGGTTATCTATTTGCTAATAGTGCTATTAACGCTGAATAAACACATGAATAGGACGCGAGCAAGCTAACAGCCTTTGCTAGCACCCACTAATGCTGTGTTTCAGCTGGTCAATAACCTAACGTTACTCAAGTAGCAACCAGTTGCTCGCGGTATGAGCTGCAGTTAAGCGCAAACGGCTTAATTTTCTTACTTTTAGGCCTTTCTTCTGTAAACAAATCAATTACGACATCGCCCAACGTCGTTTCAAGGAGCACCGCCATGCTGCTGACGTTCCTGATCTCGCGAGAAGAGTGTTTGGATATTCGGGAAATTCCGCGAGCGTGCGCAGTTGATATGTGTTGCTCAATGTTTTTGTTTTAGCCTAGCTAGCTCTCTTGCTGTTCCTGGCAGGCGAAGTGAATACAAAATGGAAATGTCAGCTCTGTTAGTTAATGTTATATCTCTTCTTTTTGCCTCAGTAACGTGCACAGAGTCGTCGCCTAGGCAACTGAATACGGTAACATGTCAGCAACAGCGCACATTGAGCCAACTGATGATGTTGATGTTAGCTTAGCTAGCGTTAGCTCAACGATCAGCCTGACTGGCAGACATTGTGTTATTAACGTCACGTCTGTCTGTGCTTTCTTTTCTTTTTAATGATTGATCCCCACAGGAAAACATCCTGATTAATGTGACGGCAGGGACACTGGCGGACACACAGCTGCAGGACTCCAACAACTTGCAGGTAACGTTATCGTTATACAGTTACTTAACGTTAGTAAACGAAAGTAACGTTACAGAGGCGGGGCGACCAATCCGCCAAGCCTTACCGTTGTTGTTGATATTTCTTCTTTCAGATCAATTTAAACATATCGGTGGGCGAAGAGCAGGTGCTGGTCAATGATGTCCCAGTCGAGCTATCAGGGGTCACCAGGTTCAACTGCCAAGCACTTCTCTGTGAGTTTTCCTAAACCTATAAATACTGAAATCATAACAACACTAACCAGAAGAAAGTACAAAATCTTATCCTGAATAAAATACATTCTTAGAATGAATTATTCTTGTTACAAAATGTCAAAATTAGACGGGTTGCTCTGTTTTCTTTAGCTATATCATGTTACAGGCGGGACACAAAACAGAGTGTCTGGGGGTCCTCTGCCATTTGAATCGCATTTCCTGCATTTCTACATACATTTAGGGACTATGATGATACAAAGTCCAGGAAATGATTAAGTTGATCATAATAGCCTCTTTCCGACCAAGTAGTTAAAGGAACGTAGTGATAGGAACAGTCCACTTCTAAACAGTTCTACTAACTACTTTCCCCCAAAACCCATTTTTTCCATTTGCATTCACACTAGCCAAGTGGCCTTAGGAACTGACTTTTTGTTATTATAACACAGCCATCTAACCACCACTATGCGGAAAAGAGAAAAGACACTGCCCTGAAGTAGGAACTGAAAGAGTTATAAGGAACTGAAATAAAACGATGCCAATCGTGAGAAATGGTGAAGGGTATGTGATGATGTGGGGCTATTTTTATTCCAAAGACCAAGGGAACTTTATCAGGATGCATAGTATCCTGGATCCATGAAATAACTGGCCTTTAAAAATAAAAATCTGCCTGCCTCTATGGGAATTTAACATAGTGGTGTCTATACTTATGCCCCCTGTATTTTAAGGAAGAAAATTCATTTATTTACGATACATTATTCATTAACAAAGAAAATTGGTGTCCTTGAAGGTTGGATTTTTCCTCATTTTTTAAATCAATTTTTTAAATCAATTTCCAAAAGATTATTTTTTTACTCCTTTTTTTAGTCAACTTCAGCATGGGTGTCTAAACTTATGCATACCACTGTATGTTGGTGTTGCTGGCTCCAATGCTGCTCCCCTAGCCGACAACAGCGAAGTACAGTGCACTGGCACCAACAGACTGATGGAAGATTTCCACCATCTTGCTGCACACTTTGAAGGATAGAAGTTTCTTCAGGAAATAGAGTCTGCTCATCCCCTTCTTATATACAAACCTCGGTAGACCTGTAACAATTCCAAATTTTGCTGTACAATTAATTGTCTCATAAATAATTGCGATTAACAATAGAATTGTATCTTTAAGTCAAATTTAAAAAATATTTATGAATGTATTCCTTTTTTAAACAAATTCAAGTTTTGAATGAATTCCAGGATACATCTTTTGGTTATATTACTGACATGTGACCCAGATGATGTAGTAACAAAAGTACACAGCCTGTGAAGTAAACAAGGCCTCTTTATTATCATAAAACAAATTATCTATCGCTATCTCTACCCCCCCGGGGGTAACAGTCTGTTACAATATATAGTCCGACCAATAATCACCTATATAATTACAATTTGGCATATCTAAACAAAATCAACAATTACCAATCATACTTAGCTAATGTCAGCAATTGAGTGCAGTTTATTAAAGAAACCGGGATTATTTAAATAAATGGACGACGGCGAGGCGTGAACCGCGGTTGCCTCCGCCGAAGTCCATTAATACCTGACAATGGACACCTCGAAGGGCATTAACCCGCTTATACCATGGTCACTTGCCAAATAACATATTTTTAAAACATTAGTTTATATTTTAATTAGTTTTACAATCGAAATCTAAAGTTTATCCAAACAATAACTCCGTTTCCCTGGTTACGCCTGACGGTTTGACTAATACCTGGAACAATCATTCCCATCCATCAGGTTCTTATGCAATGCAAACGTTGTTCTCTCCACCAGGAATTAGAAAGAACCTTAGATACGACTTGCCTCCCTTAGCAACCGGAGATATTTATATAGTCCGCTCAGCTGATAGAACCTTTCAGTTTAGCTACGAGCCAGAAAGCTAACTCTATGCTAGCAAGATCCAAAGTCAATAACATTGTGTACAGTTGGCAATCAGTAAAAATAATTTGACAGTATGTTGAATAACAAGACAAGCTAACTATCCAGCCATGTCATTGTCCCCAAAACAATTTAACGACTTTTAAGAAGAATTTGATCCGCGATGTGTAACGTTACCGTCGGCTGCAGCGGCGCAGCCTGAAGCAGCGAGCTGAACAGTGAACGGGATGTGAGATAACGTTATTCGCTGTGAAACAAAGTCAGTCCAGAGGGCCAGGAGAACTTATTTCTTGCAGACTGTGTGTTTTAGCGCCATCCTGTGGTGTTCAGAGGACGATTTGGAAATAATAAATCTACATTTCCTTATTGATTTAATGTAGCGCATTCATTTAGAACAGTAAACAGTCAGTTTCACCGAACTCCTTTAGTAGGTGTCCTACATCACTTTTTAATGGACACCCTGCAGCCAATCAGAATCGAGTATTCACCCAGACCATGGTATAATAATTAATAATGGGTTTCTGTGGCCCTAAGAAACACCTCTCAACTAGGGCTTCAACTAACGATAATTTTCATTGTCGATTTGATCTAATGAATATTTTCTTGATCAATCAATTAGCTATTCGGTCTCTAAAATGTCATAAAATGGTGAAAAATGTAATTCAGTGTTTTTCCTTGTTTTGTCCACAACTCAAAGATATTCAGTTTACTGTCCCAGAGGAGAGAAGAAACCAGGAAGCTGGAATCTGAGAACAGATGGCTCACACTTAATCAAGATTAATCGATTATCAAAATAGTTGCCAATTAATTGAATATTTTGCAACTAATCGAATAATCGATTCATCTTTGCAGCTCTACTCTCAACTCTCCAGTGTATGGTTTTTCTGTTAAGCATATTTTGTTCCTCTTGTCTGCCCCACGCATCTGTTTCAAACGAGAGTTTTCAGTTATATCTGCTGCACTACGACACACAAGCAATCTGAAGCAGGTTTCCCTGCGGGGTCTTAAAAAGTCTAACATTTCAAAATCAAAATGTCAGGTCTTAAAGTAGTCTTAAATTGTGTTTTTAGATGTTAAATCATTAAACAGGTGTTAATTTTCCTATGTCCATGTAACGCTGCCTCATATGCTCTCTTTTTTTAAATTCCGTGGTGTTGTAGTTCTTTCTCTCTCTAGTCCAAATATAATTTTGCTGCATTATGACTACAAATGAGACCAACATGTAACGCATGTATATTGCAGCCAATCAGCTTTGGTGTTATTGCCGCGAGTCTCTTTCAGATTGTACCACAGACATAAAACTTTATTATTCTTAAGCCATGGGGAAATGCAAGTTTAGTGATACTGAACTGAACTTAATTTAGGGCCTGAGTTGATGTTATGATAAAGGTCTTAAAGGAACACGCCGACTTATTGGGAATTTAGCTTATTCACTGTAACCCCCAGAGTAAGACAAGTCGATACATACCCTTCTCATCTCTGTGCGTGCTGTAACGCTGTCTGACGGCTCCAGCATTAGCTTAGCCTAGCACAGATCCTTCAGGTAACTGGTTCCAACTAGACTACTGCTCCAAATTGTGACAAAAGTGACAAAATAACGCCAACATGTTCCTATTTACATGTTGTGATTTGTAGAGTCACAGCGTGGACAAAAAACAACGTAACATGAGACACAGCCATCTTCTAACAGTAAACAAACCTGGAACTATATTCTCAGACAAGCTTGCTGCGAGCATATCACTCCGCCCAAGTACTATATTCTTCCGCCTGAGAATATAGTTCCCGGTTTGTTTACAGTTAGAAGACGGCTGTGTCTCATGTTACGTTGTTTGTTGTACACGCTGTGACTCTATAAATCACAACATGTAAATAGGAACATGTTGGTGTTATTTTGTCACTTATTCGGAGCAGTGGGATTACTGGAACCATTCACCTGCAGGATCTGTGCTGGCCTGATGCCGCTGGAGCCGTCAGACAGCATTACAGCACGCACAGAGATGAGAAGGGTATGTATCGACTTGTCTTACTCTGGGGGTTACGGTGAATAAGCTAAATTCCCAATAAGTCGGCGTGTTCCTTTAAATTTCCTTCATAATAGTCTTAAAAAGTCTTACATTAGTTTGATTTGGTGAAACCTGCTAAACTGTGTAAAAGGAGTCTGAAAAAAATGGATGTGTTCAAATTGTCAAATATATTTAATTTACATATATTCAAATGTGTATTCCATTTCCAGTAGACGGCATCAATGGAAGCAGTGAGTTTGAATCTGGGGACTTGGTGTCCACTATCACCCGTGTGATGGTGAGCCAGAACCGGCTATACAGCGACTCAGAGGAGGTGGTGGCTCTGCAGGTGTTCAGTGAAGTAATTGAGATGGAGGGCAAACAGGTAAATATCTCCTGACCATGACAATTGGAGAGAATATACCAACAGAACCTTGTTTGTTCTTTTACCCTCAAAACTTACAACCTTACCAATCATATAATGTATGATCAGAACTGATAAAATACAGTAATAGGCTTTGTTCACACTTGGTGTCTTTTTTTGACAAGAAAACGATGACTAGGGCGCTTTTGTAGTGAAAAACAAAAAGCTGGCAGCTTTGGTTCCAAAAAGCAGCCGTGAACGTCTTTTCTTGCTATAGCAACAACTACTGCTACAGTATGCTAGCTAGAGCGCTATGTGTAGCGGTGCTAATGTTAGATAAAACAAAGTGGCGGAGTGAGCTACAGAAAGAACAGAGAGAGAGAGAGGTGCTAACGTTAGATAAAACAAAACGGTAGAGCGAGCTAGGGAAAGAACAGAGAGAGAGAGAGAGAGAGAGAGAGAAAGAGAGAGGCGCTAACGTTAGATAAAACTAAGTGAGTTCCCTGAACAGGGAGCATCAGTCATATCTTATAACTCGCTGTGCTCAGACTCCATTTTTTTTTTTTATGGAAACGGCAGGTCTGGCTACTCCGCTTGTCATTGGTCGGCTGTCAAAAAAGCGCATGACGTGGGGCGTTTTTTTCAGAAAAGTTTAATCTATTTCAATTTTAAAAAGACGAAGCTGCCGAAAAAAAAGTTGGCGGTGGCGTTTAAAAAAGCCCTCAGGACTTTTTTGAAAACACGGTTTACTCCATACAGGATTAAAATGTAAAACAGACGCTGGCAGCTTCAAAAAAGACACGGAGCGCAAATATAGCCTTACACTGTGTAAAACATGATTTGGAATAGCAGTATTTGGGGTTTGTATCATTTAGGTCCAGCAGCCTGACATGTGTGAGGTGAAAATACTGATGAGCCCAGATTTCCAGAAGCTGGCTCAGTTTACCAACATCTACCCCATCGGACACAGTGAGATCTTCAGGGTTCCCCGGGAGAACGATGTGGTGGTCACTGACCCACCAAATCCTAGGAAAGGTATGAAATCCTCTGATCCTCCTTATTTTTTTTTATCATGCAGATACTTTATAGCAGTCCAGTTTAGGGCCTTCTCACTCCTGAAAGTCCAAACCAAGGGTCCGGACCAAGGCTCATGTTTTTGTGACATTGTATACATTTGATCCGGTAAGTTTTGGTTTCACACTGCACTTATGCAAGCGCACTAAAGAACTATACATTACATAACTGCACCCTGTCATCATCACGTACGTGAGCCGCGTCTCCCGATACTTTTTGATTGGTTTGGAGACGGGCTTCCCCGTCCTCTCGTATCCCCTCTATGCATCAGAGTTTTTTCGACTGACTCCTGCTCTCCCTGTGCTACTCTTTCTGTTTTGTTGCGCTGACACAAGACACGGGAACTTTACTTGGGTTTTGAGGAGTGTCGTGTTTTCAGATTTTGAGAAAAGGGAGGCTTTGTCCGATGAAGATTAACAAAAAGATTTAATAACAAAATGGCATGACAAAAACAGTTTTTTACGCTGCAGCGGGCTGAAAAGCTGACTTTCCTAACGCAGCCACATCTTTTCAGTCCCTCTCCTTCCCTCTGCTGAATGAATGAACCGGACCATGGTTCAGTGTGATCCTCTTTTGGTCGGCCCAAATTTCGGCTGCATGGTTCGGATCAAACTGAAAAGTCGGAAAGTCTGGACCAAACGAGGTAGGTGTGTAAGGCCCCTTCGTGTGTATTCTTAACTTTCCCACTATTTTTTTTTTTTTTAAATCAGACGAAGAACAGCTGATGTCCCAGACCACTAGCCAGTACCCCCTGAAGCACACAGAGACCACCCAGGAGGAGATCGCAGCCCCGGGAAAGCTCCCAGAGACTCCACTTCGTATGGACCCCGATCTCCTGTACGATGTCAGATACGATGATGAGTTTGATGTCAGAGAGCCGAGCCAGCCGGATCAGATTCAGATGGAAACGCCGCCCAAAGAATTGTTATCATCGTACTCTGTAAGCCCCGTCTAATGCTAACCTGGTACTGCAACAGAGGTGTCAGTGGTAGGTGTGGTTTGTTATGTAGGAGGAAGAGGGTGAGAAATCACGCCGTTAGGGGTCTCTTGAAACATTGAATGGAAAGTCATTTTATTCAAAGGTACGTACGTTTACATGCACATCAGTAACCGGGGTTAAGTGAATAACCGGGTTATGCGAGTTCTCCCCGTATACATAAGCTGGGGAGAATGACATTTCTACCTCCGAAATAGTAGGTGGCGCTCTGCTAACACACAAGGCTTTTTCTTCCGGTTGACCTATGTCAACATGACACAGACCGATCACTAAATTAGTAAAATTTAACAACTTAATGTTTAATTTACACATTATTTAAAAACAATAATATTATAAATATTAGAACAAAGCATACGCAGAAATAAGAACAGTATATAATGTAGAATATTAGCTGTGTGCAGTCATATACCAAGCTGTTTACTTGGCTAATGAAAGTGAATATTCCACTAATATTCCCGTTTACATGTGGACGTGCAAAATACGATTTTTTTTTTCAAAGTTTTCCAGCTGTGGCAGGCTTGTTGGAGCGTGCAAACCTTCCTTCAACCAGCTTCTTGAAAAGGTCAGCATAGCAATGTGTGCGCATATCCAAAAACCTGTTGATGTCCAAGTCTTTGAAAATGTTTGAAAGTAGCTGTGTTTCTCCTTATCAGGTTTGCAGCCTTGCAAACTGTTGGCTGGTTTGTGTACAGAAACCATAGCAACGCACAGAGCTGGCCGTAAAATGTAAACGGACAAGAGGCCGTAAACTGGGTGTAAAAACCCTGATTGAGACGCATATTCAGAATGGGCTGTATAGATCTAGACTGCCTCTAAATCCGGAATAATACCGAAATATCCCACATCTTATGCGGAAAATACTATATTCAGAAGGCCTTATTTGGAATATCCAATCGGAATATGCTGTTTACATGACCCGTATAAAATTTGGAATAATGGTGTAATATTGGTGTGAATGTAAATGTACTCAATGTAAAACTCTGCAAATGGGTCTTATAGACATCTATCATCGTAGTTTTTTAGCCTTCACCTGTGCACATCGCTCAGACACCCTTCTATAGCATGTAGTACTGGTAGAGCCTGGTACCAGCAGGAAAAGCTAGGGCTGGGCGATAGGGAGAAAATCAGATATCACGATATTCTTGACCAAATACCTCGATATCGATATTGCGGCGATATTCTAGGGTTGACAATTGGTGCTTTAACAAAATATCTTCACACTTAGATTTTAAATAAATAATCAGCAGTCATGTTGACATAATGTCTAAGTGGGGAAAAGGCGAATAATAGAACAGCTAGAACAGTCTGGTAAGTTCAGAAAAGTACATCACTTTACTGTAATGCAGCCTTTAAAACCAAGAAAAGACAACACTTATGTCATATCACCATATTACGATATCCAAAATCTAAGACGATATCTAGTCTCCTATCAGGATATCGATATACTGTCGATATGAAAAGCTCATGTCTCCATGTCCATCCTCTCCTCAGGCCATGTGTCAGTGGGTGGAGGAAGTGAGAGAGCGTCTCCGGCGCTTCAGCGCCGAGTCGCTGCCTCTTTTCTTCCTGGTCATGTGGGTGGTGGTGATCGGCGTTGTCGGGTCAGCGGTCATCGTCAAGATCTTGGACATGTTCTTCCCAACTTGTGAACACAAGTGAGTTTTTTTTTTTTTTCACGGTGTTTATGATTGAACAAATGGCACTGGCAATGGCAATTTTATTTATATAGCATCACAAGTTTACCCAAAGTGCTTTACATTAAAAACAGCATAAATATTAGAACAAAGCATACGCAGAAATAAGAACACAGTATAATGTAGAATATTAGCTGCGTGCAGTCATTGAGGAACTGGTTCAAGGAAATGTCTCTGACACATAGAAGGTTAAGCCTAAGCCTTTAATTATAGTTTAAGCCTTTTATGACATAAGAATGCATTGTGTACCAGACAGATAAGCAAAAGAACAGGAAGTTGCACCACACAGAGGCCCCGACCTTGGTGTGTGTGAAACTAGGAGACACCTCCATGTGAAGAGAGAATAAAGACATAGGGAAAAGCCTTTTTAACATTAATGTGAGTTCCCCCAGCCTGCCTATGTCCCCCCAGTGGCTAGAAATGGTGATAGGTGTAAACCGAGCCCTGGGTATCCTGCTCTGCCTTTGAGAAAATGAAAGCTCAGATGGACCAATCTGGAATCTTCTCCTTATGAGGTCATAAGCGAAGCATGGCAGTTGGTCAAGACCACACCCCCACCCTCCACCTTGCCCCCCCCTCTCTCCTCCTCAATAGCTACAGACACAGAAATGGCACATACTAAGGAAAGCTCATTGTGGGACTGGCTCTAGTGGCTGTAATTCTGCACCAAGGCTGAATTTGGGGAAAGAGACTTCAGATCCAGTATTAGGGGACCACTAAGGTCTATATAAAAGAGACTTCAGATACAGTATTAGGGGACCACTAAGGTCTATATAAAAGAGACTTCAGATACAGTATTAGGGGACCACTAAGGTCTATATAAAAGAGACTTCAGATACAGTATTAGGGGACCACTAAGGTCTATATAAAAGAGACTTCAGATACAGTATTAGGGGACCACTAAGGTCTATATAAAAGCAGCATGTCATTTGACCTTTTAACTGAACTCTTTGTCTCAGATTAATCCTTGTGTTCTGGTAAACTTAAGTCCGATGAAAGAAGGCGCAGGAATTAATAAATTGGAGTCAGATTTGACAGGCCTTAGGGCCTTCTTTATTACAAATCCCACTACAATAAGCATCAACACAACAAGACAATTCATAAAAACTAATAAAATACAAATCCCCTCCACACACAGAGATTTTATATCCAGAAGATCTACTTTACCGTGTCATCAGTGACCGGTGACCTCCCTTACCTGATTATCTCTTTTTCTTTTTTCACAGACACATTTTTCACCTAAACCCTGTCACTCTAATGCCCGAGGATGAGAAGCACACTCTGCTGGAGAACGTAGAAATCGAGGCAGAAGAAGAAGAGGAAGAGAAGAAGCCTTGAATGAGCAGTTGAGTTAGCAAGCTCCTTTTTATTTTCAGTTGGTTCTTATTTGTTTTTCAACCTTGGTTACCCGGTTACGTTTTCAGCATGGCCTGGTTTTGTTGTTAGCTTATATTCAAAAATGTGTGAAGCAGTAGGTCGCGTTTCACTTCAGTTGACCCTTTTAAGCACAGCGGCCATGCAGCAGGAGGTCCTTTAATGGTCCACCTCAAATTTAGTGGCATGATCAAAATGGGAACGAAATTACGTTATTCATAGTGCTGAATCTCAACTTCCCGTGTTGTGATGTCAGCTGTGAAGGTGTTGGTTAGCGGTCAGTCAGCGTGTTAACCTAACTCTGTGCAATCCAACTCTTTGCTCCTGTGATTGGTCGGATAGAGTTTATGAAAAGTCACTTTTATCCAGTCCCAAATGCCTGTGCTTTTACGGTAACGAGTTACTAGAAATGACCTCATTGTAACATTGTAACAAGTTACTAGAAATGACCTCATTGGGTACTTTTGCTTTACCCGGGGTCACGTCAGACAGCTAGCCTGCATAATATATATCTTGTTTGTTTAATATGCACCAAAAACAAAGTGCAAAAAGGATTACGTTCCAGACTATACCTGGCACAGTGACTTCCTCTGAGGCTTACCATGAGGTTGCCAGGCATCCTGCAAAGACTTCAGGAAGTCACTGATTGATCCTTTTCATCCAACGTTGGGCAAAAAGAAGGAAATAAGCATATTTCCTAAACTGTCACACTATTCCTTTAAGCCATTCTTAAAGTGCCGAGGAACAGACGGTAAGGATCAGAGGACACCGAAGACGAGCAGATATAACTATACTGTAGGCTTAACTAATAAATATGAACAAACTGAACATTTGAGGGACTGCATCTAATGATTTAGAGTCTGTAAGTCCACTGGAAAGACTTTCTACATGTAGCAGTTCTTCACAGGTCACACTTTCTTTTCACACTGAAAATGATATGATACCCCACTGCAAGAAAACTAAAATGACTTTATTCAGTATATGTATAATGTATGTAATATTCCTTTTAAGTGAAGAGAAGGATAAATAATTATAATTGAGTTGTTGTTACAGATAGGTCGGATGACGTAAGGTAAAACGATGCAGATAACTGTCACTGTAAAAAAGTTATTACCAATCTCGTGTCTGCACATTTTGTGAATACTGCCCCCCCGACCCCCCACCCCCTTTAAGGCCTGCTTTCCACTATTGAGGCTCATATATTAATATTGATTGTCTTCTTTCACAGTGCCTCGGTGACTCTTTCTGGGACTTTATCAGTAAACGGGGGGTTATAATTGATTTTCTTTAAGTGTGTGTGTGTGTGTGTGTGTGTGTGTGTGTGTGTGTGTGTGTGTGTGTGTGTGTGTGTGTGTGTGTGTGTGTGTGTGTGTGTGTGTGTGTGTGTGTGTGTGTGTGTGTGTGTGTGTGTGTGTGTGTGTGTGTGTGTGTGTGTGTGTGTGTGTGTGTGTGTGTTCCTGTCACTCATAATGGAGAATGTAAATTAGGTTGTTGCGATTGTCTGTGCACTCTAAACGTAAACTGAGACTGATGTAAAACCGCTTGTGCACCAAACATTCATTGTGTAAATTATTGTTCAAGGAAACAATCTGCACTTAGTTTAGAATCATGGAGTGAAAACTGGACTTTACTGCATTTCTTTTTTTTTTTTTTTGGTGAATCGTATGATTTATGGGCACGAATGACTTAGATATCAAACACCACTATCACTCCCGATGTTTTTCACGAGGCTGTGCGTGAGGGACCAAGCAGCTGGACACAAAGGCCGGTTATTGGTAAAAAAAAGTGGGTTTAATTAATCAAGTAACAATTGTTATTTTAAACACCCTTAAAACATCAGCTTGTACAGCTGAGGTGGTGATTTTGTCTCCCCGGGGCTCAGTTAGTCTGCAGAATGCATGATGTACTGCCCAGAAGGTGCATGTGTAGTCTAGCTAGCGAATGCAGTTTTGCTGTTCTATTAGCAAGTCATACATTAAAACAAGGAAACCGCATGACAACTTTAAAACAGCTCAGCCTGTCGGGTTCAGTCTCAAATTCCAAATTGATTAAATCAATCCAACATGTCAGGCATGGATCCATATGTAAAACAACAACAATGTATTTTGATTTGCTCTTTGTTTGAATGGCGGCAGACCCAGGTGTTACTATTTTGAGCCATTCGGTGCATAAATTACAGCTGGACTGTGTATTTGGGTCTAAACTCCTGCTGATGAATTAAATGCTTTCCTTCAAGCCTGTGTGTTGTGTGATGATTATGGTAGTGTATGCTGAGAGAAATAAGAAAAAAACACTAATCTGGAGTGAACACACACTATAAGTAACATTTACTCTGAGTAAATTTTAAATGAACTACTTTTAACTTTTACTTGAGTAGATTTTTTTTTATACTGGTAATTTTACTTGTACTGTCAGATTTCATCAAAAATAATTGTACTTTTACTTAAAGTGCTCATTATGCTCATTTTCAGGTTCATAATTGTATTTAGAGGTTGTACCAGAATAGGTTTACATCACGTGTGTCAAACTCAAGGCCCATGGGCCAAATCCGGCCCCTCACAGATTTGTTACTTTTTTTCAAAGTTTTTGGCCGCTTTCTTCTATGATGGCTAAGAACATCTTGGCTGACTTTTTTAGGACTTTATGTCGACCAAACTGTGAGTAAGAAGACTATATGAGACATGCAGTAATACAGTTAAAGATATGTGACTTTTTAGATTAATTAAAAGCATGTCATTAAACCCGTACATGTCTGGCCCTTGATGTGAGTCTCATTTTCCAGTGTGGCCCTTAGTGGAATTGAGTTTGACACCCCTGGTTTAATTTATTTTTTCAACACCATATTTTTGTTGTACTGCACATTGCTGCAGCTCCTCTTTTCACCCTGTGTGTTGAGCTCTCTGTTTTAGCTACAAAGTGAGACATGTCACTTCCGTTCCATTGTTGTTGGGAGTCGCTATTTTTGTACTCTTTCCACCTCTGCTTCCATCCCCAAAAGTTTGATGTCTGGGCTACAGACACGTTCCTTGACAGTAATCTGTCCCGGGTTGCACCAGCTCCTTAAAAGAGAAACAAGCGTCCCTCCTTTCCTCCCGTTTGTCCATCCATACATACTCAAATAAAAAATCTGCCGCCTTGCCATCTATGGTTCAACAGTAGTTCAGCCACAGTTCTAAATGAAAGGGAATCCTTCAGCAGGTCCCCTGAGCAGTGACGGACTGGCCATCTGTTATTTGGGCAAATGCCAGAAGGGCTGCCCTCTATGGGCCACCACTGATAACAATAATCTTAGTCTTAAATAGTCTTAGGTTTATTTTGATAAGTTATTTTATGCATGCAGCCAAAAATATTCAAGATAGTCTTGCAGCGAGCTGCATCGGAGGGTTTCTCTCATTAGGCAGAGTTACTAATTTGTGAGATTGCTCCCTCTTAGTCAATTAGTCGACTAATCAGTCGTTTTGATGTTAGTCAACTTAGATTTCTTTAGTCAATTAGTCATGTTTGATGCTTTTTTCATGCTGGGGGGCTTTTTATCTCAATGTTTGGGTGAGGTTGGTGTAGTTTGAAAATAGGGCCAGTGTGTTGCAACTTGCAAATGCCAGGGCCGTTTTTTGATCCCAGTCCGTCACTGCCTCTGAGTGCAGTAGTTTTTACCCCAAGCAGACATATTGCTTATTGAATAAACTTACACGCAAGACAATGTTAATATCCATAATCATTGTTAACTTTAATTATATATCTCGTTAGTGTCATCTACAAAAATGTGAAAAAAAACCACAGTTCTAAATAAAATCAAGTGCTTTAAAAAAACTAAAAACCAAACAGGAGTAACATTTGATTGGCAGTTAGCTTAGTATGTCACGGTCAGGTACAAGGCACAATATGATGACACTTGGGAACGCAAAGCAGCAGTAATGAACTCTTCTGTCAGTGTGTTGCAGGAAAATTTGGGTCCTCACATTTGTCAGTTTCTCTCCTCCATCAATTATCAAAATTGATGTCATAATTTGTGAGAAGAATCAACTATTTTCCCACATCAAATTGACTCGAGTCACCTTTTCAGATTAAGACGTCTGCGTAACATTAACATAATGTACAAGAGGAAGAGGTGCACATATTTACCTCAAGTATAAGCTTACTCTTCAGTATGAGTAGAACGACACAGACACACACAGTCAGTACTTCAACTCGGCGTTACCCCATAACAATAGTTAAATATTTGTATAAATAGGACTCGGGTGATGGTGGTTTTCAGCAGGACCCAAACTCTTCGATCCACTTTTCGTACTTCTCCAGGTCAGATTTGGACACAGATTTGGACACTTTCTTCAGAGAAGACTCAAAGTCCTCCATGGTGGTGGGCATGTGCATCTCGTCCCGGGAAATGTTACGGATCTCCTCCGGGGTGAGGCCCTCGATTCTTCGCCTCATGGCCATCAGAGAGGCATCCCTGCGGCATAACACAACCGGTTTCATTTGAAAATTTTCAGAGGCTTTTAATTTTTTTTTTTTTAAATCACATGAATTACTCAAATTACTACAATAATCCTTTCAGCACTCGCTTTTATTGTGCTCTTCTGCAATCGTAAGTGAATTTACAGTCTGCAATTACAAACAAAAGAGAGAAATACTTTTTATTCCGCTCATATGGTGCTTCTAAATAACTTCAATCACCACTATCTCTTCCTAAAACTATACTATACTAACAAAGTCTCTCCTGATTGAATTATATTTCTTTTTCAGCAAGTGGCGTAGAAAGCAACACACACGCACCACTTGCTTTGTCTCCTTTGTACCGCAGGGAATTCATCCCCCCGAAGATCCATCCAAAAAGGAAAAGAAAAAAAAAAAATCTTGCACACATTTGTCACCTTGGCATCGGTTTATTTGTTCGGTCGATGTTTCAGTCACAAGGACGTTTGTGTACTATGTGTCTTGCGGTGGCGGGACCTGGGCCTTCAGACCTATCCTACAGTAATAAAACCACCTTCTAATGACCTCACCATGACACCAGGACATATAAGCTGGGCAATATATCGATATCGTGATATGAGACTAGATATCGTCTTAGATTATGGATATTGTAATATGACATAAGTATTGTCTTTTCCTGGTTTTAAAGGCTGCATTACAGTAAAGTGATGTCATTTTCTGAACTTACCAGACTGTTCTAGCTGTTCTATTATTTGCCTTTACCCCACTTAGTCTTTATATCCACTTTACTGATGATTATTTGTCAAAAATCTCATTGTGTAAATATTTTGTGAAAGCACCAATAGTCAACACTACAATATTGTTGCGGTATCGATATCGAGGTATTTGGTCAAAAATATCGTGATATTTGATTTTCTCCATATCGCCCAGCCCTAATACAAAGCAATCAAAAACAAAAAAATAACACAATCAGTGATCAACAGGCTTCCCCACAAACTCCAGCCAAGGTGGCCACCACGCACACACAACTGCAGAGCGGCCAGTGACACTGCTCAAACCTTCATCATTTTTGCTAAGAATCAACTCAAAAAATTACACAAAGTAGGTTTAAGAGACACCAGTCCTTAAGAAAAAGTATTTCAATTGAGGTAAGGTAATGGCACATGACTCCCGTTCTCTCAAAAAAGCTACCGTATTTTAGGTTTTAGAACCAGGAAGTTTGTACTTATATGGTAAGTGTCAATAGCAAACCTTATTTAGTTTTATGTATTGTAGCAATGATCATATTCGGTGCATATGTTTGTCGTCTAAAATAGAAACTACTGAAAAGATCAACATTGGTTTGAAGGAAGGAAAACAGCGGAGAGGCTGACCTGCACACATTGGTAATGTCGGCTCCTGAGTAACCCTCCATCTGCTCCGAGATCTTGTCCAAGTCCACGTCGCTGGCCACCTCCAGCTCCTTCAGGTTGATCCGGAGCAGCTCCACCCGCCCTTCCGCTGCAGACACAAATGCAACCGTGAGTGGAGCAGAGCTGGAACAATTCCAAATTTGGCTGTACAATTATTTGTCTCAGAATGAATTGCGATTAACAATATAATTGTCTCTTTCAGTCAAATTTAAAAACAATAATTAATGTAATACTTTTTTTAAACTAACATGTGACCCAAATGACGTGGTAACAAAAGTACACAGCCTATATGGTTAACACTTTTGCAAGGCACTGTATCCGTGTCACATTCTCATTAGGGGCTGAGCCCCCCTAAAGGTCTGATCCTAGAATCGCCCCTGGTCACGAGCCAAAGCATTAACAGTTTGTTGTAGCAACCAATGTGATAATAACTTAGATTAATATAGCGCATTCCATGAAACCCACGGACGCTTTACACAAGTACAGGGGGAAAAAAAAATAGTAGGCCAACACAAACACGGACTAAAAGGAATAACACTTCCACGCTAAATGGAAGGGGGACGTAATTTTATTTTATTAATGAAATAGACAGATTACATACCCGAGGGCCAATTCGGGGAGGGTTTGGAATCATTTACAATCCTGTAATTGTCTCCATCTGTTAAAGCCCAACTGAGTGTGACTCACGTTATTGCCATGGTCTTTCCCTTTAATCTTTTAGTTGTTCTTCATTTACATTTCCTTCTTTCCTGTGATGGTCCTGCCCCAGTATCAGCCATAACTATAACAGATTACATCTAAAATAACATTAAAATACAATTAGGCCTATATAAAGACATCTCCTGCTTCCTTTTACCTGGCTCCGCTGGCATACACTAACACAGGGTTTTCTGGTGTTACAGAGAAATCTGTGACCCGTCAGAATGTGTTACCGTAGCGGCGTCTACCTGCCGTAAATCATTCTGTGACTTCACAAAAAAAAAAAAAAAAAAAACCTGGGCAGATGCCTTTCTAAAAACTGCATAAAACTAGCGTTCTTTTCACTGTAAGCCTCGTTTGCTGTTACAGGTCATTTAAGACCACTGTATGAAAAATGACAGAGCTTCAGGAACATTAAAAAGTTACATATATACACTTTAAACACAATTATTATTATTTAATAATTGTTACAGGCCAAGAAGGGACTACAGCAGCCTATAGTAGGTTCAACATCTCCTTCAACCAGTTAACACGTGTGAAGGGCTCAAGGTTGGCTGGACTACCACACAACTGCTCTGGGGTCCCAGAAAGACCTGGGTCCTGTGTCCTGGGTCTTTCCAGGTCCTGATAATAATGAAATGATGTTCAATGTTTTTCGCCGTGGCGGCGGCTGCTACAACAGAACGTTTCCAGCGGAAACACTGATACAATTACAGCTTTCCTTCTCCTGCTTAACAAAATATTCAGCTATACAAAAAACAACAACCTGTCTTGTAGAGGGGCCCTGTGTCAATATCTAGTTTTAAGACTTTAAGACAAGTATTGTGCTCACGTGTTGCTCTTTCCTAAATGTATCTGTGTTAAGGTAAATTACCAGAAACTGATGTATAACAAACCTAGAACCAGGCAGTATTCCAGCTAACGCTTATTGGTGCTCAAAACTAAATATGACGCTGCATGCGTGTCTACTGTGTGCACTGTACTTGACGGTGACAGGATACAGAATGCAAAAAATGCAGGGGGCTCATTTTTGCCCCAGGGCCTCCCAAGGGGGTTAATCTGGTATGAGCAATTATTAACAAGGCTGCAATGAATGGAGAGATTATGCAGTTTTTCAGTGTGAAGCTTTGTAGTCTAATATGTTTTCTAGGTGTTGAACAGTAAAAGCTTATAGGTCACATTAGTCTGCATTCGATCACTTTCATTGAATTCAATTTTCCATGAGACTTATGGAGGCTATACTCTCATGCAGCGAAGAAAAGAGTGTACTTGAAGGCAGAGGGATGTAGATCCTCTTCTCCAGCCGTCTTCTCAGAGCCTCATCGATGTCCCATGGGAAGTTGGTGGCAGCCAACACCATCACCATCTTTGATGGATCATCGTTTTCCGATGCTCCACCGACACCTACACAAAACAGTCCCAATAAGTGAAAAATCCTCAGAATGGAATGAATTGGGTTTGTTTTGCAGTTAAAACACACAGTATATGTAGAATGCTGGGAAATAGGCTATACTACAGAAAACTACAGTAATGCTAGCTTGTTGAAACCATTTTAGAGAGTGAATATAAGATAACTGTGGTTGTGTTATTGCCAGTGTACAAGAACATCTCATAGGCATCATACCATCCATCTGCACCAGCAGCTCTGCCTTGACTCTCCGGCTGGCCTCATGTTCCTCTGAAGTCCCTCTGCGGCTGCACATGGAGTCAATTTCATCAATGAAGATCGTAGTGGGAGCGTAAAAACGTGCCTGAGCAAGACAACAATATATCATCAATATACAAGTATATTAATTATCACTGTCCAAACTAATTTAAATTAGGTCTGCACAATTTATTGTAAACTAATCATGATCTACAAATTCACATCCAAATTTATAAAAAAAGGTGTATTAGGCCATTTCTTACCACTAAAAGGCAGAAAGATTAACTTGACATCCCGTCAACTTCTAGTTAAGTTAAGTTATGGCTATGACATCAAATTTGCTACGTAACAAAAGTTAAGTCCAATTCTACTCTCCTGTCAGCTATGGTTTTATCCACAAACTCTGGAGAGAAAAATATCTTGAGTTATCAGCTTTCTAGATACTTTGCTTTCTTCGCCAGACACCTGTTTACTTCAGCTCTTTGCCATTTCATGCTAAGCAGGCAGTGTACATTTGACTTCTCTCAGCTTGTTTGCTGGAAACTGGGATTTGATTTGCGCCAGGAGCCTAAACCATACAGTATATGTGAGCGAGAAAGTCAACAGTGAGCTAAAAGAGGCCATTAGCTGCACAGAGAGTGGCCCTCTCACTTTTCATAATCATTTGATTAAATGCTGATATCAAAAAAGTCAGGTGTGATACTGAGGGTAATCAGGCAGCCTACTTAAATAAAATGCTCCCCATGGACACATTAACTGTGACTTGTAGTACCTTTTTCCCACCAAATTAAGCAGGTTAGTGTTTTTTTTTGACGCAGGTAAACCCGCTAAAAATAGGCTATAGCCTTCTTTCCCATTTCCAGTAAATAGTCTGGGAAATGCTTAAGCTTTTCGGTTTTTATTCTGGTGTGATGTGAGGAACGCCCTGGAAACAAGAAGTAAACGGTAGAAAGCAGCATGGAGGCAAGTGACAATATTACAGTGGTTGCTTCTATTTTTTTTTATATCTCTTGATTCAGTCTCTCTCAAACTTGGTGCCAACTAATTTGGAACAATGTTCGAGCGATTCTTGGGCAGAGACGGATGGGATTTGTGGCTGAGATGACAGAAGTAACCAAGGGAGGCATCAGGTGTCATAGCATCGCACCGGAAAAAGGGCTAAAATGACTAGGGCTGGGGGTAAACGATTATTTATTAAACGATTAATCGGGCGATTATTTTATCAATTAGTCGACTAATCTAACGACTAATTGGACGATTAATATAACTATTATTTTTCTGTTGCTCGATTAATAAAAACCATAAATATTTCAAATAAATACCCCAAAAAATCTTAATAATATACTTTATTAAACAGTTTTGCACAGCAAAAAAATCTCCTGCTTTACACAAAATAAAATAAAAAATATTTTACTGTTATACAAAATGAAAGGCCAGCCTGTTTACTCTTTTACAGTACAAACATAACTCTTGTAGTGCAAAAAAAAAAAAAAAAACAGTACAGCACAGTATAGACATTCCTGAGAGTGTTTAACACAATATAAAATTCCTGTTTTCAGTTTTACAGTCCCAACATAAATCTCTCCTGTACAAAGCTACTGCAATCTGCTTGCTACCGCTAGATCTAGCAGCTGTGCACTTTGGTGGTGCTAGGCTAACCAACGAATCTTAGCTCTCTGTGCAGTTTGTTCATGCTAGGTTAGTAGCTAACGTTCACGTTAGCTAACGTTAGCTACTGATAGCTGTGTTCTGCAGCCGTAAGCTAGCTACGATTCAAGCCAACATTAGATGATAACTAACGTTAGCTAAACACAGCTGTCTAGGTGCCAGTAGCTAGCTAACGTTAATGTTAGCTACTAACCTAGCACGAACAAACTGCACGGAGAGCTAAGATAGTTAGCTAGCACCACCGAAGTGCGCAGAGCACAAGCTACACAACACACTACGCAAACATGAAATTAATTTAGCCAACGTTAGTACTACTTGTTATTGTCTCCTTCACGAGTGACAATGGGGGGCCTCCGTTTCAGATGCTCCCACATTGCTGTTGTGCTGGTGTGGTATGCCAACTCCATTTGGCAAAGAGCGCAAATAACGACACCTTTAAATTTGGGATGAAATTTGAAGTATTCCCATACCTTCGATGATTTAGGGCGAGTTGTTTTTTAGGACTTTTTCTTTTATTGGGGCTTTTTTGCAGGGCTTTGTTGGGAATTATGTGAGGAGGTTGCTGTTTTGTCCTCCATTCTGCAATGTTTTGGTCTCCCACGTGTGTGTGGTGAGCTGTGCCGAAGCGTCGACGCAAAAAATATGACATCGACGTCATCGACGCGTCGTTACGCATGGTCGCTACAGGCCTAAAGTTAGGCTCGTTCGACATGAGCCAGATCTGCGCAGAATCGATCACCGGCGATCGCCGCCCAATGCAGGCCGGTTAGATTTGTGTCCGACTTGATCCCGACTTGCTCTGACGTCATGCACACGTGGGCAACGATAATCTCACGAGACCAAGGCGGCCGCAGTTCTGAGACGCAGGTAGCACAGTTGCTTTTCACCAACTGCAAGAGCCAGGCGGATGCAGGTGGACCCACTGCATGCTGGGAAATGCCGGCCTCTCATCTGATCGAACAGCTGATTGGTTCAGAATCGACTTAACATGATGACGTTTTATATAAACTTTTTTATTGATTTTGGATCGGAGGGATTTTAACTGCGATTTGTCTGATTTAAAAGCTTATCCTGTACAGAACACATGTAGTGAGGCTTATAGTTATGTTTAGAAAACAGAGAGACTAAATCTGTTCAGATTACAGATCATCTACAGTCTTTTGTTAATTAAAAACAGCAACAGATCACATGTAGAGAATTTTGACAGCTACTCTGTCATAATAAAATCAACTTGAGACAGTGTAGGAGCTGATATATGGGTCTGATAACATTTTATTAAATCGGAATCGAACCACAGTGTTTGTGTCAATTCCTGTTCATCCTGAATGCTGCTGGAATCAGCTGGAAAACTGTCCGACTTGAGAGCGGACTTTTGTCACCGCCCCCGGCTGCTGCCGCCTGCTCTCGTCTACTTTACAGGCGAGGCGCAGTACATTTCGAACGAGCCTAATGACTGTGTCCACGCTATGGTGGAAACCTGGTGCCATATCCTATAACGACCGAGTGTCAAAACAGGTTTCCAATAGGCAATTAACAAGCTGTTCTTTAATGTTGTTCTTGTCTTTTTAGCATTTGCTCAGGCACTGGCACGATTTCTTTTTAAGTATCGTTTTAGCAATGGTATCGAAAAAAACAAAACAAAACCCAATCTTAATCCACCAATATCATGTTTAATAACTTTGCTGAATAAAATAAATTCAATCCTGCTGGTACTTGACTTTCCCTAAAAGTGTTTGTATTTTCATTTAAAAAAGGTTTTTAAAATAAATTACACAAAAGGCAAAGAAAATATGATCAATTTAACCTATTTTGGCCATACACGGCCAAAATAGGTTTTTGCGGCATTCTTTATGTAATTTTTCACGCGGTTGAAGATGCATCTTGGTTGCTTAGTAATTATCATTGTCTCGGATAGAGAAACGTCACTAGCGTCACCTAGCCTATTTGTATTTACCGGTAGCCTATTTGATTACGGTAGGCTACACTGCTTTTTATTTCAGTAGCCTATTTAGAAAAGAATTTGTAGGAAAAATGTCCAGAAAGAATGAGCGAATGAAGAGGAATATGAGTGTTGAAATGGCCTTGGAGATGCTTCAGAACATGGGAAGTGATGATTCTGATTCTGGGGCTCTATCGGAGTCGGGGGAGGAAAGGGACAGCGATCATTCCTGGGTGAATGATAGGTCCAACACTTCATCCTCATCAGAGAGTGAGTCCGTAGGCCAACAGCAGAAAAAGAGGCGACAACTTTTACCTAAGACTTCGAATCCAAATGTTCATGTTACAGTTGGTCCCTTTGACGGCGTTGAGCCGATCACGGCTGATGTTCCTGGTGAGCAGGTCACGGCTGATGTTCCCGGTGAGCAGGTCACGGCTGATGTTCCCGGTGAGCAGGTCACGGCTGATGTTCCCGGTGAGCAGGTCACGGCTGATGTTCCCGGTGAGCAGGTCATGGCTGATGTTCCTGGTGAGCAGGTCATGGCTGATGTTCCCGGTGAGCAGGTCACGGCTGATGTTCCTGGTGAGCAGGTCATGGCTGATGTTCCCGGTGAGCAGGTCACGGCTGATGTTCCCGGTGAGCAGGTCACGGCTGATGTTCCCGGTGAGCAGGTCACGGCTGATGTTCCTGGTGAGCAGGTCACGGCTGATGTTCCCGGTGAGCAGGTCACGGCTGATGTTCCCGGTGAGCAGGTCACGGCTGATGTTCCCGGTGAGCAGGTCACGGCTGATGTTCCCAGTGAACAGGTCGCAACTGAGGTTCCCTGTGTGCAGGTCACGGCTGATGTTCCCGGTAAGTTCCGCTGCATAGCTATTCTGGTCATATTTGCAATTGTAGGCTATCATTATTATAATCATTGGTCTATTCTAGTTATGGTTGTTTTAGGCCTTCCCGAACCAGTACCCCTCGAGCCAACTGAATACAGCCCGCCTGACTCATCACGGCCAGAGGTGGCGGTGGAAAAGGAGAAGGATGGGACGGCGTGGACGGTGCTTCAGCCGACTGAACGTCCGGGGAGAAAGCAGAGCCAAAATGTCCTGACGGGAGCTGCTGGCCCCACAGAGCACACAAAGCGCAACATTGAATATGCACTCACAGCCTTTGTGTGTCTATTCGATAATGGCATGCTGAAGCACATCAGCGACTGCACTGTGACTGAGGCCCATCGGCACCGTGGTGACAGCTCCTGGGACCTGACAGTGGCTGAACTAAAAGCATTTATAGCCCTGCTGTATATCCGCGGGGCAAAGGGTGCAAAAAGCATAGATTTGGAATTGGATCAATTTCTGTGGTCGAAAAAATTGGGCTTCCCCTTTTTTTACAGAAACGATGGCCAGAAACTGATTTAGAGAGGTCATGGAATTCCTGCAGTTCGATAAGAAAGAAACCAGACGCGTTCATCTGCAGGATGACAAGTTTGCCCTGGTGTCGGCAACCTGGAACAAGTTTGTGCAGAACAGCATAGCTTGTTACAAGCCTGGTGCCGACATTACAATTGATGAGCAGCTGTTCCCCACCAAGGCCCGGCCAGTTTTTTTTTTTTTTTTTTTTTTTTTAAATACATCCTAACACAATAAATGCATTAATCTCACAATTTGGTATTTATCCTATTTAATTATAAAGTTTAGAATCTCACGGTCAAAATGACCACTTACGGTAATTCTAGTAGTTATGGAATTCCGGCACTTCTAGTTACCCAAGTTCTTTCACTAAAGAGTTTTACTGTGAAATACAATGCCATATACTGTGTTTTTTCCGACTTTGTTGACATTTGAGAACGCCATTTTGTTATCATCGGTATCAATCACACATCTGAAGTCTTACCATTTCAAAGAGAAGTCGAACTAGCTTCTCAGACTCCCCTCTGTACTTGGAGGTGAGAGTAGATGAGGAGACGTTGAAGAATGTGGTTCTGCACTCGGTAGCAACTGCTTTAGCCAAAAGTGTTTTCCCCGTGCCTGGAGGTCCCACCATAAGCACTCCCTAAAATTAAAGACATGATTTCTGTGCATTGATATAAGTGATATATGTCATCACAAAACAAATAAATTAAAATCTCTTTACATACACACCTTCCATGGTCTTCGTATGCCTTTGAAAAATGCTGGCATCCACATCGGCAACACAACCGCTTCTTTCAGGAGTTTTTTTGCATCTTCCAAGTCTGCAATGTTGTCCCTAAGAAACAGATTAGACAGTGCTTACACCTGGTATATCTCTGGAAGCGCTGCGGATCATCCCAAGAAACACACACACTACCCATGATTCTTAAAATGTGTGTTTTGTCTTTCTTTTAGCCATACTTAGAAAGGGCAGTGAAATCAAAACAACTGTCCAAACAGCAGTCCTTACTGGCAGAAATGAATGATAGTTTGCTGCCGGCGTTAGTCTACGTATTTAGCTTTGCGTCTTTTCCCAAGATCACTTCATGTTGTTGTTTCAGTGTAAGGTAGCTTCATGTTAACTAGTTATAGAATGACAAAAGTTCTTAGTTTTTTTACCTAAAAAAAAAAAAAAAACGGATGAACACATACCATTTAACATTTGGATTCTCAGATATAATATCTCTCTCCAAAGCTTCCACGAGGTCTTTATCATATCCTGTCCCGTCAAACTTTTTCACTTCTTTCTCCTGGACATCTGCTTTGTTCTGGGAGGCAGACAAGTAAGGGTTAATTCCTGACGAGGTGTAAATGTAAATTAATGTGTTTTTATATAGCGCTTTTCTAGTCTCAACGACTACTCAAAGCGCATTTACATAGTACAGGAACTATTCACCATTCACACACATTCATACAATGTGGCCCAGGCTGCCGTAAAAGGTGCCACCTGCTCAACAGATAAACATTCACACACATTTACACTTTTACAAGAACACTTGAAGAACACGACATGGGACTGCAGGGCCAGGGATCGAACTGGCAGGCGACCGCTCTACCACTGAGCCATAGCCGTCCCCATTGTTGTCCATTGTTATGCGACGGAGGCTGTGCATCGGATGGTTCCGGACTTCTCTGCCGTCCATTAATTCTTGACAATAGACACCTCGTAGGGCATAGGGCTGGGCTATATGGTTGAAAACTGTATCACGATATAAGTTTTTCATATCGGTCGATATCGATAATTATTGATATTTTTTATGACCTATTTAAAATAAGGACCAGGAGAAAAATATATTAAATTTAAACATTTTTATTTTAAACTTAACCCTGCTCTGATTATAATCCCCTCAGTTATAAAAGCCGAAATGTCAACACAACCATGGAAAACACTCAAATAATTAAAATGTAAACAGGTCTAAAATCACAATGAACACTTAACAATTATCTCTTAACATTAAGGTGCAAAATTAAAGAATAAGTAAGAAATGCTTAATAAAGTGTCATACAATAGTGCAAAGTGTTAGCTAAATATAAGAAACCTGAGAAGGAACTATTTTCTGCAGGTTTAGTGCTAGGTTGGTAACCTGGCTTCTGGACAGTGCTCAGCATGTCTGCCTTCGTTATTTCTTTGTAGTGTTTAGTAAGGCGCTGATGCAGAGTACCTCTCCATGGTGGTCTGCTGCTTGTAGCATTTAGTAAGGCGCTGATGCAGAGTACCTCTCCATGGTGGTCTGCTGCTTGTAGTGTTTAGTAAGGCGCTGATGCAGAGTACCTCTCCATGGTGGTCTGCTGCTTGTAGTGTTTAGTAAGGAGCTGATGCAGAGTACCTCTCCATGGTGGTCTGCTGCTTGTAGGGTTTAGTAAGGCGCTGATGCAGAGTACCTCTCCATGGTGGTCTGCTGCTTGTAGCGTTTAGTAAGGCGCTGATGCAGAATACCTCTCCATGGTGGTCTGCTGCTTGTAGTGTTTAGTAAGGCGCTGATGCAGAGTACCTCTCCATGGCGGTCTGCTGTTTGTGCCGTGTTGCAGCTGCAGATGTTGTTGGACGTTGATGGCGAATACGGTGGTAAGCTCCAAAGTGTGAGCGCGGCTAAAGTGGTAAAACAAGTTTATGGTAGTACCAGTGTTGGTGGGGACGACGGTCTGACGACATTGGTCTGACTACGGTCAGACTTATAAAATCCCCAAAACTGCCATACTGACTTTTCCTGTTTTATCAATGATTTCCTCGCTCGCTGCGGCACTCACTTTCCACTCACTTTCCACTCCACGCCGGTTCTGTTATTGAAGAACACGAGACAGCGATGTGGCGCAACCAAACATGATACTGTTACATGATTGGCTGTTAGAGTGTCACTCCCCACGTCGCTAGGTTGCCAGAGAGTGAGGGCCTTTGTTCATGCAACCAAACTTGATTCACAACCTCTGGTTTCTTCTGATGAAGAAAAACAAGTTATCGAACGTTTTATCGACCGCATTTTCTATTGATATTGATTATGTGTCTATCGCGATACATATCGTTATTGTTTTATCGCCCAGCCCTAGTAGGGCATTAACCCGCAAATACCATGGTCATATGCCGAAAAACATTTTTTAAGAGCATGAATTTATATTTTAATGCGTTTACAATCAATATCCAGTAAATAGGACGGACCTTAGATACGACTTGCCAGGCTTAGCAATGGAAGGTATCTCTAGTTCATCTCACAGAATCCTTCAGCTCAGACAGCTATGAGGCTAAGTCATGCTAGCAAGGTTTAAAGTCAATAATATTGTGTACGGTTGACAATCAGTAAATATAATGCGACAGTATGTTTACTAACAAGATAAGCTAGCTATCCAGCCATGTCACTGTCCCCAAAACAATATCAAGACTTTCACAAACAAATGATCCGCCATGTGTACTGTCGACCACAGCCTGAAGTAGTGAGCTAACGGGGAACGGGATGAGAGATGATCGCTGTGAAACAAAGTGAGTTCAGAGGGGCAGTGTAACTTATAGTGTGTTCCATTTGTACTCGGAGGTCGACATTTTTTTTCAAGGTCAAAGTCGGAAACACGCCCCCACCCCCCCCAAACTTGGATTTCCGAAGTTTGACAACCTCGCAGTACCCCAAGCTCAAAATCCAACATAGATGCTCCGTGCATCCACAGCAGTAAAAGCTGTAGTAACATACGGTTATTAGGACTTTGGTCTTATTTGTGTCTCACTAAATCACTCGTACACACAGTACTGTCCAATTTATATCTGTGGACATGTTGTTACGCTGTTTGTAAAAAACAACAAAAATAACAAACAACAAAAAACTGCATATTGCGTCAATATCACCAGGCAGAGCTAACAATGGCTAACCTGGCTAGAGCTAACTCCACACACTCAACTCTTCTTGCAGCTTGTGTGTTAGCCCCATCCTGTGATGTTCAGCGGACTAGGCACTGAGGGACTACAATCAGTGTTGAGGGACTACACTCCGTGTTGAGAAATAACATATTCACATTTTCTTTTTCTTTCAATCTAACGCATTCATTTAGAAAAGTAAACAGTCAGTATCACCGGGACTAGGGTTGTGCCGATGGACGATATCATCGTCCATCGTGATGGTTGACCAGAATCACGATGGAGAGCCACCATCGTCAACAAGCTACGTGCAACTTATTTGTAGTTATACAATCTTTCTCTCTCCCTGTCAGTATAGTAGCTCGCTCTACCTGGACTAGTAACGTATCAGCATGCGGTAACCATGCTCTGCGCCTCGGCTTGGACAGAGCTGTCTCGAGCGAGAGAGAAAAAAGCGTTTTTTTTATCCCCTCATTGGACTAACTTTGTGGATACTACTGTGTGCGTGCATGAATAAGTAAGTCTGATGACGATGTTCTGTAGGATTTATGAATGTACGTTAGCAACAGTAGGCTAATTCACAAGGGTGCTATTTAATGTGTGAGCTAATACTACGCATCTGTTCATGTGCAGAGTTAGGTTTCGGTTTATTGAATGCGTTATTCAGTAATAATATAACCGAGAATGTAGTTTAAACTCAGTAATGGTATATTAGGTTATTACTGTCGCTCTGTTAAAGGCAAACGTTCCACTTTCCTGTCGTTAAGCAGATCACGGACATCTGATTGAGTCTAGACTTTACGGCACATGTAGTTAAGTGAAAGTAGGTAAAGTTGTTATTTACTGCCCCTACCAGCGCCAGCATTTAATACTGTCTATTTACAGAGGGCATTTAAATGTATGTCAGATTGTTTCTATGTTAATTGTTAGCCCATAGTAGTAGAAACAAATATTTATATAAAAAAGCACCGGACTTCCGGTTTGGGCCATGCTGGAGTAGGAAGCACGAGAGACGAGCTCCAACCAAACTTGCTTAGAACTTTCCTTTAAGGTGTTTTTAACGCCGTAGAACTGAACAACGACGGATATTAAAGTGTTACTTAGCCACAAACGTATAATGAGCACCTCTAGACACAAACAATCGACGACGCGGAACACCATTGCTAACAAGCTAGCTACTATGGCCTCCCCTGCTAACAAATGCTCCTCCAACAACGACGATGGAATCTCCATGGGCCAGCTGGTGGAGGAGCTGTCCAAGCAGCGTGCAAGTTTAAGAGAGGACATTTCCATCCTCATTCAGGAATCTATTGGGCCTTTACGGTCTTCTGTGAACGCTATAAAAGAGACTGTGGATACATTTCAACGCCGCTTGACTGCAACGGAATGATTAGCGGGAGAGAATTTTGAAAAGATATTCGCAGCAGATGCACCCATCAAGTCACTGCAAGCACAGAATACAAAGCTCCTGGATCGCATTGAGGACTTAGAAAACCGCTCTCGCAGATCTAATCTGAGAATTGTAAATGTTCCGGAAGGCAGTGAAGGGGACGAGGATCCTGTAGCGTTCATGTCAAACATGCTGATGGAGATTATGGGCAGAGAGGCGTTTGACTCTGCTCCAACTTTGGAGAGGTCGCATAGAGTGGGCAAAAAGCCTGAACACACTGGAAGGTCCCCTCGGCCGTTTGTGGTATGCTTCCAACGATTCCAGGAAAAGGAGCGAGTGCTGCGATGGGCCAGACGACATGACCTGAAATACAAGAATTCTACCCTGAGAATATACCCAGATTTCAGCGTCAGTCTGTCAAGAAGACGTGCGGAATTCAACGACATCAAGCAAGCACTTTACAAAAAGGGAATAAAATTTCAGCTGCTTTACCCAGCCTGCCTGCGAGTCTCTTTCGGAAGAAATACACATAAATTTGACACACTGGAGGACGCCAAGGCGTTCTACAATCAACAGGTGATGACCCCAGAGTGACCCGACAGTTTGCTTGACAGCTTTGCTCTGAACTTGTTACAAAGTGGCTGTGTGGCTACTTTGGCTAACTGCCAGCGGCTATTTTTATCGGTGTTAATTTTTTTGGACCGAACTGTGCTTGAGGAGACGGGTTGTCTTAACCAACTGTTATAAAAGGACTTAAGCGAACATTTTGAGGTAAATCTGTGTTACGTGAATTTGTTTGTTTGGGACTATACTGGGACTTATGTTATAATGGTGGTGGCTAATGTTACACTAAGCAATATATTAATGTTAGCTAAATGTTACTGTTTAACATTACTATCGTTGCCCAAGCCCGATTAGCCCGTGACAATGTGGCGAATGTTAGACGGCGATATTGATTATCTTGAAACTGTTTCTAGTTTAACTTTTAGACGGTCAAAGGCTCTCCCGTAGGTTAACGGTTTAGTTAAGACACAATGCATCCCCGGAAGATTCAGGATCCAGTAGGGGACCAGCTGTCGGCCTATGTTCTGGAGGCAGACATTGGATAATTTTTGTTCACTCTGTGTTAAAATGGGTTTTTATACTGCCAAAGGGGATTTTTGTACATTTTGTATGACTATTATTTTGGATGAGTTGTTGACGAACGGCCGCCTTTCTGCTATGGGGTGTACTCTCCACCCCCTCCCACTCTTCCCTCTCAAGACACATGTCTGATGACACAAATGCAAATGATAGTAGAGCAGAAGTAAGCGTGTCTTCCACCCGATGTATAAGCTGGAATGTTAAGGGCTTGAACGGGCCGATTAAAAGAGCACGATATTTTCCCACCTGAAAAAATTAAATGTAGGTGTAGCATTTTTACAAGAAACCCACCTTACCATAGCAGATCAAGTTAGGCTCCGGAAAAACTGGGTTGGACAAACTTTCCATTCTGCGTTTAACACCAAGGCACGGGGAGCGGCAATATTGATCCATAAAAAAATATTGTTTACGCCTTCAAAAACGATCCCTGATCCTCAGGGACGGTTCATAATAGTGTCAGGTTCCCTCTTTAATACCCCAGTCGTACTTATAAGTGTATATGCCTCTAACTGGGATTATGTTGGCTTCATTAACAAATTCATCTCCCTGATTCCGAATCTAGATTCACATAGGCTCATTCTTGCTGGGGATCTGAATACTGTGACTGACCCAGCTATAGATTGCTCCAATCCTAAAACTTTAGCACGTTCCAAAATGTCCCAGGCTCTTTGTGATTTCATGGATCAAACTGGCTGTGTGGACCCATGGAGGTTTTTCTACCCACATAAAAAGGAATTCTCTTTCTTTTCACACGTCCATCATACATACAGTAGAATAGATTACTTTTTTATTGATAAAACGCTCCTTCCTTCTGTAAAAAATGTGGAGTACACTGCCATAGTAGAATCAGACCATGCACCTGTGGTTCTTGATTTTCTTTTCTCTCAAAACCTAGCACAGCGCAATAACTGGAGACTGAACACAGCCTTATTGGCAGACAAACAGTTTTGTGAATTTGTATCTAAGGCAATTGATGAGTTTTTGTTGTTCAACAGATCAGACTTAATCTCACCATCTACTTTATGGGAGACATTGAAAGTTGTCATAAGGGGAGAAATTATTTCATTCTCCATATCACGTAATAAAGCAAGAAAACAGAGGGAGCAAGAACTTATCAACTCTATAAGAAAAATAGACCACCAGTATTCCTCGGCCCAAACTCCGGAACTATATAAAGACAAAATTGCTCTGAAAACGCAGTACGAGTTATTATCGACACAAAAAACAGAGAGACACCTCCTCTGGTCAAAAGGGCGCTACTATGAGCATGGGGAAAAAGCAGGCCGCTTGTTAGCTTACCAGTTGAAATGTAATTCAGCATCTCGTATGATCCCACAGATTCGCAGTGGTTCACAGTCAACAATAGATCCAGTGGAAATAAACAATGCTTTTAAAGCATTTTACTTTTACTACTATTATTTTTTGTATACATCTAAATTTCCACGAGATACATCAAACATGTCAGTTTTTCAATGATCTAGATATCCCTAAAATAGATGTGGCTGTTAGAACTGACTTGGACAAACCCTTGCGACTTCAAGAAATCTCTGATTCCATCCAGAAAATGCAAAGTGGCAAAACCCCAGGGCCAGGCGGCTACCCTGTGGAATTCTACAAAAAATTCTCATCCCGGCTAGCTCCCATCCTTCTGGAAATGTTCAATCATTCATTGATTCAAGCAAACCTACCACAGAGCTTAACAGAGGCTTCTATCTCACTCATTTTGAAACCCGGTAAGGACCCGCTTGAGTGTGGGTCGTATCGGCCAATTTCACTCCTAAACACAGATGTAAAGATATTAGCTAAACTCCTTGCCTCAAGATTGGATACTGTAATGCCCCATATAATCTCAAATGACCAAACCGGATTTATGAAGGACCGCCACTCTTTCATAAATATTCGCAAACTCCTGAATGTTGTGCACTCTCCAGCGTCCGGGGAGATTCCAGAGGTGGTTATCTCCCTGGATGCGGAGAAGGCATTTAACAGAATCGAGTGGGGTTATCTGTTTGCCGTCCTTGAAAGATTTGGCTTCGGTTCTAATTTTATTTCTTATATCCGCCTGTTATATACTTCCCCAAAAGCATCAGTGATAACTAACAAATTAGCTTCCCAGCTTTTCCCTCTGTCGAGGGGCACCAGGCAGGGCTGTCCCCTCAGCCCACTGTTCGCGTTAGCTATAGAGCCTCAGTCGATTAAGTTGAGAACATCAAACGTCATACGCGGGCTCCACAGGATGGGAGTTGAACATAGAATTTCCCTATATGCAGACGATTTATGGCTGTATATATCTGACCCAGTGACCTGTGTCCCTAATATTGTGGAATAGTTACATATTTTTGGGTTTTTCCCCCCGGTTACAAATTGAACCTGTCTAAAAGTGAATGTTTTCCACTCAATAATTTGGCTCTTCAGATTTCAGATAATGAACTCCCCTTCCGTATTTCCAAATCTGGCTTTAAATACTTAGGCGTACAGATCACCCGTAACTTCTCTGATCTTTACAAAAAGAATTTCAAACCTCTCATGAGAAAATTAGAATCAGACCTTCAGAGATGGTCAGCCCTATACCTCTCTCTCACAGGTAGAGTTAATTGTATAAAAATGAATGTTTTACCTAGATTTTTGTATTTGTTTCAGTGTCTCCCTATAGTTTTGCCCAAATCCTGTTTTCAGTCTTTAAATAAATTGATCTTTTCCTTTCTGTGGGATGGTAAAAATCCTAGAATCCGAAAAGAATTCCTAGAGAGACCCAAGAGCCAGGGTGGTCTAGCACTTCCCAATCTAAGGAATTATTATTGGGCGTCAAACATACAAAAAGTTATTTACTGGTTTCAGTTTCCAAAAAGGTAATGGCAGTATGTGGGTGGGATGGGATTCATTTTCAAACGAAAAAAAGAAATCAAGACACTGTAACCAAATGGTCAGATCTGTATTGTTTTGCCTTTCTTGAATAAAAACATGGTTTAAAAAAAAAAAAAAGCCCGACAGAATTCGGCCCGAGCCAGACATTATTCAAATGTGCGCACACACACAGATCTTTTGACTTTTCTCAAGAATGAGTAATTTATACATTTTTTTAACATCATTTATTCATGACTAATGTAGGCTATAGGCCACTTGGAAGTTGGAACAAAGAAATAAAATAAGTCCTCCAGAGGCCAGCCTCCCTTTCACCTCCTCAGCATCCATTTTCGCGCTAAATGAAATGCATCACCTGACCGCTCATTTGTAAAATGATAGAAATTAAGACCCGTCGGGAAAAGATCTTCAGCTCTACTCCTTAGTAGGGGTTCTATATCACGTTTTTATGGACACACTGCAGGCAATCAAAATTGAGTGTTCACCAAGACCATGGTATAAACAACATTAGTGCCCTTCCCTGTTCCCTGAATGGAACACGCTGGGTCTGGCAAAAAACTGGATATACAGGCTTGGAATGGCTGTAGGTAAACAAGCAGCATGTGGATACTGTTTAATCAATGCAAATAGTTGTGTCTGAATACAGGCCATGCAGTATTATGAAGGAGAAGGTGGTGTGTTGAAACCCCCAACATGTTTACCTTATCATCCTTCGCTTTGCCGGCAGCCTCCTTTGGCTCTTTGGACTCCTTCTTTTCTTTGCCCTTGGATAATTTGCTCCTGTCCCCATTGGCCCCACGAGACGAGTGCCTCTGCTGGGCCCTCACAGCCACGCTCAGCCTGTTGTTGGGAGGTTTGCTGTCTTTATAGGGGTTAGCAGGCCGCCTGACAGGACAAGGAGAATGTCTGTGCAAAAACAGAAGATGAAGCCATTAACAAAAACCATCAGCCTTCCAAGTCATGCATTTCATCATTCCAATTTTCATCATGATATCTGTTTAGTGGTGGTTTTATTCATGCCAGGGCACTAATTAGTGAGGTTATTAGATTTGGACTGGACTAAGACAAAAAAAACCAAAAAACACTAGAAAGACCAAGGCAATAAAAGATCTGCCTGTAGCATATTAGTTATAGCATTGTCAGTTTAAAAACCATTTAATTAATTAAATCACTAATACATTCTTATTTCTTATAAATTATCTGGAGGACACACATACCGTATGAGACAGTACCAGACTGTGCAAGTGAAGAAAGAAAAAGATCAAACAAAGAGGCAACTTGAGGTTTACAGGCCACTTTCTTAGAGGGCAGAGCAGGAACAAAACAGGCTCACAACTGGGACTCAAATGTACTAATCTCAATCATATGACTACATCAGGGCTATTGTTTACAGACAGAGAGCTTATACAACTCCGATCACAAATCTTGTTGCGAGGTGAACGGTGGATTAGGTCTACAGTTTCCACATTGGTATCACAGTGAACATAAAAAAAAAAAAAAAAAAAAAAAGTACATATGCCAGGATCAGACTACATAATTTTTTTTTATCTTTCACGACAGTCACTATGTCATACTAGACAGACACATAACCAAAAAATCTTGCTCTGTCTTGGACACACTACAAGTATGACACCGACCAGCCCCCAGACCGATAATCGTGTGCTGTCGTGAAGATCACGCGTAAGTTCATAGGTCGACCGTTTTGGTGGAGCAGCAGCCTCTCGAAAACTCACAAAAAATCTTTTAAACTGACCGATTAGCAACTGCATAGCTTATTTCTCGCTTAAAATGTTTTCAGAAACACGTTTCAGTGAACTATTTTCGTAAAATAAGAGATTGTATTCCGAACAAGCCATCATTTATGGTCTGTTTTGAAATCCGGGAGCCCCACATTTTGCGTTTGTCCAATCAGGTGCGGCCATCATGGTTGTAGGAGGGTGGAGCCTGTTTTCTTTGCTTGTCAGTGGTCAAAGTGAAGAGGAACAGATAACTGCTACAGTAGTGGCGAGCTCACTAGCGTGCGATGATGGGAAGCGGGGCGAAAACAAAGCCTATATGGGCACTGTGTGTATCTTTCCCCCACCAGACAGCAGCCGTAGCATTTCTGCTTCTTTTCGCCATGTTTACATATGTTCGCCAGAGAGCGCTCTCTCTTCCTATTGGTCAATGTCAAGGAACACGTCAGAAAAAAATTCTGACATGCTAGACTTTCTGCATCGTGGTCGTGAAGCGTCCCAGACGTTAGATTGCTGATCTTTGATCATGTCACATTACAAGAGGTGACACACATTTGTCGGTCCTGACCCTCATTATAGGACACAACTTTAAACGTTTGTCTGCGACGTGTCTGTCGGGTCCAAATCGGGCTGAATGATCTTGGCAATAAAGGCCGAGTCCATCGGTGTTCTTTTCCGGGTTTTTCAAATGTAAACGCCCACTCAGTCTTAGCGAAAAGCAGTGACGCGGGCTACCACAGTAAGCTAATCAATAAGGTTACGAATAATGTGAATGCTAGCACTAGCTGAACATTAGCTTTGCTAAGTTTAGAAATAATGGCACAGAAGCAAAGCAAACATACTGCTGTGGAAGACACATTAGGCAGCAGTAGACCAGCAGTTCCCGTGTTCTGCAAGTTGAAATAACTGTTTTTGTCAAAGGAGCCTGGTGACTTTGAAAAGAGCGATATAATGGCTTCAGTTCCCCGTCATAAAGGGCTGTCTGATGGCAAGGTAAAGCAGTGAAAATATATTTTTTTTAAATTCTGTAAACCTAAACTGATCATTTTTTTTTAGGTTATCCTTTTTCTAAGGGGGTAAAATAAGTTTAGCTGCAGCACCCACCCACCGCTGTAAATATTTTGCTCACCAGCTTCCTTTGACAAAAACAGTAATTTCACCTCACGGAACACAGGAATTGCTACTGCTGCCTCAATTGGTTAAGTTTGTTTGTGTTATGGTGTGACTTTTGGATCCGACCTAACGAGGCGTCCACAGCAGTACATTGCTTAGCTACCCGTCTGCTTCTCCAAACTGGGGCTGTGCCGACTGCCATCTAAGTTGTACTGTACTGCAAAGTTTTTGAAGGGCTTGGGAAAACTAACCTGACTCCGCCAGATGGATTGCTTCGCATTTGCTCGGCATATCCATCTGGGAACTTTCCGTTGGAGAACTTTTGGGAAGGGGCGAAAATACTGATTGATAAACCATCTGTCTATCACCACCTATGTTGGTGATAGACGGGCCAAATCAACCAATCAGATCAACGAAGCGTATGAAAATACAACCACAAGCCAGGCTACCCCTGCTGCTGCAGCAGGCAAAGCATATCTTGTTAGCTCAGCAAGCAAGCACAATGTCGGTAAAGGATATTTGCCGTTTGTGTAAGAATTTACGAATAAAAGGCCCCATTTCAGGTTCCCGGTCCATATTCCAAAAGAAGGATCCAAGAGGAAAAAGCATTAGCGAGCGGCTAACAGAATTAGGGCTACTGCTGTCTGAAAATACTGGTTAGCCAATTGGATAAACCATCTGTCGCTTCTTGTTGCGTCACACCTAAACCCACCTCAAAACCAACGCTGATTGGTCGGTCGTTTGGCGAACGGCTCCAAATTTTCTCTATCTCAAGATGCCAGACTGATCTGCGAGTGGAAAACTGGAGCTCGCCAGATCAGGACGGTCTCATAAAGCTATGGGAAAACAGCGTTTTGACGGGAAAACAGCGTTTTGACGCAAAAACATACTTTGACCAAAATGTGATTGTTTGGATTTGAATACATAAGGAACACTACTGGGAACCTACAGAATGATATAAAAACCTCTAAAAAAACAATTGGACTGGCCCTTGACTTAAGCAAAGAATGAGAAAGCAGATAAAAAATGTGTATGTTATGTGTTATGTGAATAACTAACTGCAGTACCTCTGTTCCACATGTCCCACTGTCCTTATTTCACAGTCATCATGGTTACTGGGTTTAGCAGGCGTCGTGTCCAGCTGAAAGTTCTCCAGAGTCGACATTATATCCTGAACTTGCCGATTCTCTTCACTGATTTCTTGCCACAACTAAGAAACAAACAGAGATAATCCAGAAAATCTAGATTCTTTTTTTTTTTTTTGTTACCATCGGTTAAGTTTTGTCTGCTATGTTTTTAATGCCATATTTACCTGCTGCCATCTCTGCTGAACACTGCTGTCCCGAACAGTGTACACATACTTTTTGATTTGATCTAGTAATCCATGATAGAGAACACTGGCCGAGCTGTAGTTTCCCAGCAAGGCATATTCGCGGGCCAGCTTCACGTTCTCGTTGATTTCTCTTAGACTCATGGTGCTGTGGAAACATAGACAGCAAGTTCATGCACAAAGGATTATTGCAGCTATCTTGCGAACATTGGCAAAAAAAAAAATTGGGAAGCAGAGGGTGTCTATAAGAGCTTTCCATTGCTAGACAACAGCCAGGTCCCTTGTTAACTTCCTATTAGTTGATTAGGGCTGGGTACTGAATTCAATACTTTTTAGGCACTGACCGAATCGCTTCTAAATTACAGAGTATCAAAAAATGCCTTGTCATTCATTACCCAATTGCAATACCTAAGGAGTATGACTATTTTTTAACAATACCCAGCCCTACAGTTGATGCAACAGGAAATCCACTTGGGGCCATGTGAAATTGTGAAATGTCTATGTCGAACTCAGAAAAGTTCTGATAGGCCTAAAGCCCAATTCAAGCCGCCTACACATGATCCACAGCAAAACTGCGAGGTAGGGCGCAGAGCAAAGAGGCAAAGCCCAGCGCAGGAATGTTCTGGAATTGGTTGCGCCTTGAAAAAGGTCAGCGGCAACGAGGGCAAAGTTGAAATAATTTTAACTTTTGAGCGCAGCGCGCGGCAGCAATTCTGATCGGTGCACGATGCAAAGGGTAGCGCTGCGCCTAGTTGGGCGGCACTGCTCTCCCCATAGGAAAACAATGGAACAGCCAGCGCAGAGCGCTTTACCGCAGATCCGCTTCAGGCTAAACATTCGTGACAAGATGAGTTGAAACTTGCAAATACATTGTGCCAGCCTGCAACGTTCTGAAAACTGCCAGTTTACACCAACGTGACGGTGTATCATCTTCCGACTTTCCAGGCTTTTTTGGAGCTAGGTATAATTTGTTGCATCTTAATATATGAATGAGGATAGTGAGATACGCCACTCCCTCTCTACAGTCACTCGCTCGACCACTTGCTCGCGGGCGCGCCTCGAGCCTCCGTCCAAAACTCTGCCATTTCGACGGGTTAACAGTCTGCAACTGGCTTGACGTGATCAGGCCGTGATTTTTGTAAAAAAATGTAATAATTATAAATTATATTCATTGAGTGACAGCAGGCCACCGACTACATTTTTACTGCCACAGGAATCCTTGATGCATTTTTAATATTACTTCTATTTACCAATATCTAACAGGTGTCAGATCAGTAGGTTACTCGGTAGTTTAGGTCAGTGGTTCTCAAACTTTTTCATATCAAGGACCCCCTAAACTGATGCAAATTAGACCACGGACCCCCATCTGATAAGACTTTGTTCCAGGGTCCCCTAACTAATAGAATTTTTGCTTTTAGATGTTTTATTACCGAAAGTGAATGAAACCCATGAACAAAATAGTCATACAATCTCTCATTATGTTACTTATGGATGAAAATTATATTAATATATATTATATTATGAACATAAATTATTCCCCCTTTTGTTGTGGACCCCCTTCAAGGACCCCTGGACTTTGAGAACCGCTGGTTTAGGTATTTTGTATTAGGGGAGAGTGTGCATCCCTGGTTTTCCGGATTCTTCCAACAACAAAAACGTGGTTATTGGGATTGAAAATCCAAATGTAGCAGAATGACCCAGCCTTATCTCAAAATATGCAGACCTGGAATGTCAATTTCCAGTTTTAAAACTTTTTGTGAAAATGAGAGGTTGTATTGTTTCAAATTTAACCATAACAAAGTTTTGAAAAAAAAAAAAAAGGGATTAGAAACCAGGTTCAAAATTTACTTTTTGTCCACCAGTCAAATGGCTAGTGAAGGTTTAAATTTGACCAGCCTCTCAATAGATTACCATTATTTTTTTTGGCTGGCGAGTAAAGCAAAACTACCAGCCACTTTTTTACCAGCATTTGGCTGGTTATTGGTGTCAATTTTTAACCCTGGTTATAAACATCTTAATTATTAATGGAACTCTTTAATTACCCTCTTGTTGACCTGCTATTTTGACTCTGAAGCTGTGCTGCTGTCAGCTCATCCAGCCAGAGAAAGACAGACCAAAACGTTCAGTGTTATTTAGACAGGCTTTCACGTTACCTTAACACAATATCTACAAGCTATTCATTTACAGTTTTAAGGCATTTTCCACATTCAGTAACATGTAAACTAACAGGGTGGCCATTGTTCCGTGGATTAGCACGGAGCCTCGCCCAACTGTTTGTGGCTAAATGCGACACAGAAGTTTCAGATATGGGACATAACGTCATTGTTTCTGAAAAAAATATAACTTACAACGATTTACTTAACACGGTAACGTTGCGTGTTGGCGTTACTAGCAACATCCTTCACTTTGAATTTCAAGCCGGGTGCTTGGTTTCCTCACTCGTCCAGACAAAGTTTAAAAGCACTGCTAAAGGGTAGCTTTACAAAACTCGACGTTATTAATATCAGCCAGAATTCCTAGAACAATAATTGTCCTGGTTTTATACATACAGTTTATGGTTTATACTCAACTTTTTAGATGAACACACGCAGAGTCCTCGCAGACAGCAGCTATTATGACAAGTTCCGCTATGGCAGTTCAAAGAGAGGCGACTTCAAGAAGCCAACCCGCCGAAACACAACGCAACAAAACGTGGACACGTTTGTAGTTCACTTTACATCACGGAAGTCAGCGACAAATATATACTGTCTATGGATGTATATGATGATCATAGGCAGCAGAGCACAGTCGATGCTTCCTTGTTAAAAGAAAGCCAACTGGAGTAACGTTAAAAGTTTTAACTTCCGCCCATGCACTTCAAAATAAAACCAAGTAGGCTAACGTTAACTTTCAAATGTTAGACAAATATGTAAAGTATTTTACAAAGGTCTTCTGGCAATATGGCCGTTTGGAGCACGGATGTATGGTTTAGAGCAGAGATCTTCAACAGGGGGTCCTCAGAGTCATTGCAGGGGGGCCTCCAAATAATTGGAAATTTTTGAGTCTTTAAAAAAAAATATATATATATATATATGCCTCCAACATATTATTAGCAAATATAAATTCCCACTGATGATAGGCTTACTGGCCTATAGGTAAGGTAGTCACTAATATCACCCCACAGATACAGTTAATCCTAGATTCACTGTGCCACATGTGTAACATTAAAATATGATTTATAAAATTATGCCAACAATTAATATTTTAATAGCTTATGAAAAAAAAGGTATGTAAGAAGGCTTTAGGTTGCCCTAACAGTTATTGTCAAAAATCAGCAAATTCTGTCAACAACACCTACTTTCTTCAGAAGCTATAACAACTTCAGTCAATTCTTGAGTCATTTTACAACTGTTTCATTCATTTCACCCTCCCCTTAAGCATACTGGCATGGTTTGGTTCCCTCAATGAAGTTAACAAACATGTCCCCTCAACAGAATCAATAAAGATGAGCGGGAAGATCATTGGACTACCTCCGACCACTCTCACAACCATATTTGACAAACAGACCATCAGGAAAAATAGACTTATCATACTGGACCCCACCCATAACCTCCAGTGTGCCAGGTTGTAATTAATCTCGTAATTAGAAGAAAATATCTCATAATTATGAGAAAATATCTCATAATTACGAGATAATTTTAAACACCTGGAAGGCGGCATGTCTAGGAAAACACTTAACGTTAAAAAGCTTAACATGGTTTAATGTATCTAAACAATGATCAATCATCATCAGATTTCTCTCGCATATTACCCCTCATAACCACGGAAAACTGTCAAATAATCTAACCCAAAGTCCAATTATTATAGACGTTATCTGACATAAAGCGTTTCTGCTTCACAGCAGGGCAGCGGAGCAACTGGGGGTTGACTCTCCACGGTTCTCATTGGCTTTATAAGTCCTAATGTGAAAAAGCTTAACGTGGTTTAATGTACCTAAACAACGATCAATCATCACCAAACTCCTCTCCTATATTGCTCATGATAACCACTTAAAACTTTCAAAAATCTATTCCAAAGTCCAAATATTATGGACGTTATCTGACACTAAGCGTTGCTACTCCATTAAGGGTGAAAAAACTTAATGTAAAAAACTTAACGTGGTTTAATGTACCTAAACAACGATCAATCATCTCCAAAACCCTCTCCTATATGGTAATTGATCGTTGTTTGTACATTAAACCACGTTAAGCTTTTTAATGTAATTTTTTTTCCTTACAATAGGCTACCCTTAATGGAGCAGCAACGCATAGTGTCAGATAACGTCCATAATATTTGGACTTTGGAATAGATTTTTGACAGTTTTAAGTGGTTATGATGAGTAATATAGGAGAGGAGTTTGGTGATGATTGATCGTTGTTTAGGTACATTAAACCATAGATATAGAACAATAGATATGACATGTAATTCTGACTTGCCACTCCAGGATGGAACCACTTGGTGGCCATCTTACCAGGGTTAAGTTTTAGAATTGCTTCAAATGGAATCAATGGGGAAAGAGGCTCATGTTGTCTTTATAATCCTTATATTTTTCTACCAATACATCAATAGTGGTTTTAATTCAAAGTAATGACTGTAAGACAACTGTGCCTTTCTAGAAAGAAACAAAAAAATACAGATTTGGGTGGAATTTTGATTGCTATAGCTCCAAGAAAACAAGAAATTCGTTCAATTATAAAGCTAATATCATAATTTTGCATTTATATTGCAGGTAATAATTTTATTTTTTCAATCTTTGGTATTCTGAAAGGCTAATATACATTAAACAATATTTTTTAATGTAGAAATCCTCCATAGATTCAGTATTATGGTCTATAGAGCGGTAGTTACGATAAGACATACGAGAGGAACATCCAACTGTAATTTATTAATACATTTATTTATGTTTGTAGATTTTATCTCAACTATAAGACCACATTTCCCATCAACCCCGCTACTTCCTGTTTAGCGCTTGTTTTCTTACTGTCAACCGGCCGGCATGGAGTTTGTTTAGACGATGAGCAGAGTAGTTGGAGAGCTTTGCTAGCTTCAATGAGTTTTTGTTGATAAAGACTATAATGTAGGGATGGCGAACTGAAGCTTTCTGAAGCAGTGAAGCTTTCAAGCCAATTGTATCGAAAAAAGGTTCACTACTCGAAGCTTCAGAACTCTTTGAGGACATCTGGTGGTGAAGTTAGGGATAGCATTGTGTCAACCTGTTTCACAGTTATTAGCCATGAATGTCTTTAGAGTAAGCCCGACCCAACCCGAGCCCGTGCGCGTTGTGTCCAAGCCCGGCCCGACACATTAACTGGAATCATGAGCCCGATTTTAACCCGACACTTTTTTAATACGTCTGACGTTCTCATACAATTCAGAGTTGTTTGAACTGAAAATCTGAAATCTGTTTAAAATGATCTTAATGAATAATGCAACAAGGACGAAGCATGTAAACTGCGCTGTTTGTTTATTCAGAATGGAACGGATCGCAAATGGATCTGAATGAAGAAAAAAAAAAAAAAAAAAACGTATTTCTCTGTGAGGGCTTGCCTCGCCCTCACGCTTGGAGAAGTAAGAGGACGTTGAAGGCTGACTATCATCTTTTCTGCCACGGCAAGCCTGCTTCATGTGTCTGTTCATCATCCAAGTCCCCGTTTTATTTGCTGTTGTAGGCGACAGCGTGCCGCACTTAATGCATTCAACAAAGCCGACACATATTGTCACTGCCCACGACTTGTTTAAAATGGTTCCATACCTCCGACTTTCCTCCAAACTTGCTCAAAGGTAATTCTCCTATTTCTGATTACAACATAGCTTTCTCCCCACCCAATTAGGCTATAGGCCTAGTAAAAAACACAAAAGCTTGATCAAGGGCCCGGCCTGGCCCGGCTCGGCCCAGGATAGTGGCGGAAAATAACGGCCCGGCCCGAAAGTCTGGCGTGCTCGGGCTTGGGCAGAGAATCTAAACTCTACTTTAGAGTTGAAGATGAACACATTTTGAGTATGAATTCATTGATAAATAAATAATGACATAAATAACTAAGCCTATATGTGGGACCTTGCATAAATAAAAATGTAATTGCCTTCTCCGCCAAAAAAAAAAGAACTATAAAGTTAGGATTTTGGTTGTGAACTGTCTTGTGTTTGAAAACAAATACATCAATTTGGGAGGGAAATGAATGAAGAACACATTGCACACTCATTTCTGTGATTAAGTCTATGTAGCCTAGAGCAACATTGTCTCCTCAGCCAAATACTAGGTGAGATAGGCATGTGCAAGGCACTCTAAACTCTCTTTTATAAACTCTCTACTCACTATAAACTAGGCTACTCGCTATGAACTTTCTATTGGCTATACACTTTCTTACTGGCTATAATAATCTCTCTATTAACTAACTCTCCTGACTCTGTTGACTCTCTACTGCAACAACCCCAGCCCCGTGTCGCGCTGTTCGCGCAGCTTTTGAATTGAACTTCGAAGCAGTGACGTGGGTGTGTGTGAAACGAAGCTTCGGACGTCACTGGTCACGTGATTATCTCCAAACGAATCGAGCTCCGATACAAAGCTTCATTCCAAATTGGTTCATGTTTTCGGTACATGCCTCGAAGCAGAGGGTTCACGGGTAACGTCACTACTATAATGACTTCACCAGAACTGCTGATGGACTTTTCGCAATTGTCTTTGATTTTAAGTGCGCTAACGTTATGGAAATTACATTTACGATAGTAATGCGGAGAATTTGCTACTGAAGTAGGAATCCTTTCTGGATTGACGTTATTTTACCTCATCAAGACATATGGATTATTAAGTTTTAATTTGCTTTACTGAAAGGAAAATCGTGTAAAAGCATGAGGTAAGCTGACAACAATAGATGTAAATATATGATGACTGACAGGATTAAACATGGCTAATGTTTGGGGAGCTAACGTTAGCTGGTGAAAATGTAACGTTAGGGAAAATGGTCGGTTAGGGCCCCGTGTTGCTGGATGTGGCTAATGTTGATTTGTGTAACATAACTTTACTCTGTGTGTAACGTTACATTTTAACGTACCGTTCAAGAGTTGTCTTGAGATATTATAAAATGACATTTAGGAGTAAAGAAGAGTACTTGTCGTTAACTTTAATTTAACTGAAAACTTAACACAGATTGAGTGAAATCAGCTGCATAGCAGTCAATGTAGGGGTAATATTAATGACGTGTTAAAAAAAAACTGTTATAATGTTAACGTTACTAAGTGTCTTATTTGAGGTCAAAAATCAATCAACTGAAACAATATTTGCTGTTCATAAATGGTGTTAAGAGCTAGCTAGCAATCACCAATAACTGAAATCTCAGCAGGTCCGTTAACAGTTGCTAGGTAACGTAACTAGCTAGCTAGCTAGTTCACCAACTTTTCTGTATTTAAAGTTTAAAAAAGAAGTCCTACTGACATGTGGAAAGTGATGGCAGCCTCCTGGGTCTCTTTGGTCCTTCTGGTAAAGCAGTTAGGTGCTGCACAGCTGACAACCATACTGGCTACCATAGGTGACAATTGTAAACAGTACCCTAGTAAGATGGCGGACAGTTATACCATTAGTTATGACGTCATATCATATCTATTGTTCTATATCTATGCATTAAACCACGTTAAGCTTTTTCACGTAAAGCGTTTTAGAATGTTCCTATGTTGCCTTCCAGGTGTTTAAAATGATCTCATAATTACGAGATCTTTTCTCGTAATTACGAGATGAGGATCTCGTAATTATGTGATCTTTTCTCAAAATTACGAGATCAGGATCTCGTAATTATGAGATATTTTCTCGTAATTACGAGATAAGGTGTCTACATTTTTTTTTTCTATGGTGAATGCAATACGCTTCCGTACGATTCCCTGACGGGGAGAATGTTCTACCTGTTAATTATTTACCAAGGCTACATTGACAATACTGTTAGCCGCAGTAGTGTGGATACGAGCCCTAAACATAGCATAAAATGTGCGTTATAAAAAATAAAATGTTAGAATGGATAAAGACCAAGAAAGACAGCAGCATGGAGCATGTTCCTTCTATCAAAGAGAGCTCTGAGCTGCTTACACACCAACCAGACGGCCAACCGTTGACAGAAAAGGCAGTTGGACCGATCAGCCTCCCCGAGTTGGTCAAAAAAAATGCCTCAGAACACAACGAGACGAGACGTAATACGTCTCCATAACAGCAGGCGGCATGCAAATGTGTATTGTTGCCCAAAAAATGAAAACCGGCAGCTGATTGGACGGACGCGTCACGTGGGTTTTCTCCAGAAATTCAAAGACAAACTGATGGCTTGTTCAGAATACGATCTCATATTGTACTAAAATAGTTCACCGAAACGTGTTTCTGAAAACATTTTGAATCAAAAATGAAGGCCGACGACTCCTCAGACGGACGACGGCACAGAACGCACCGAACAGACTCGAGTCACTGACCTCGCCAAACTGTCCAACGGCCGATTATCAGCTCTATGTGTCCAGGCCTTTACAATGACTATATGATCACCTACCTCCGGATCCAGGAACATAGGATCAAGGAAGGTCAAACAATGAGGCGAAGAGGTTGAGGCTAACGAAAGGTAAGCCCAATAAGGCTAAGAACAAAAATGAGAGCAAAAGAATTACATAAACATTTCAATATTATTCATTGAAATATGCTCAATTACGTTAGTCAAATGCTGTTAATAATTTGGAGAAAGAACAAGGGCGAAAAGTAAGCCCAGGGATTTATTTGCTTGGACCAACCATGAGGTGGAACTGCTACTGAAAGGCATGCAAGCTAACCGATAAGACTGACTGACGTAGGTGTCTGCATTCGCTTCCAAAGTTCTCCGTTTCTGCCTGTACAGACTACAACGCAACCCTGCAAGTTTCAAACTTAAACGGGTTGATCGACGTTTCCAAATGTCTTTGTGTAAGGGTCGCGGAAATGCCCGAGTAGTGTGGATACAAGGCTTAAACATAGCAAAAGATATGCGTTTTTAAGGAAAACACTATTAAAGTGGATATAGTCCAAGAAAGACAACAGTTTTACAGCAGCATTGAGCATGTTCCTGCTATCAAAGAGAGCTTTACAGTGACGATATGATCACCTACCTCAGGATCCAGGAACGTAGGAAGGAAGCAGGAACGTAAGAAGGATCCAGGAACGTCAAACATCAACAATTTGACGGCGAAGAGGTTGAGGCTCACGAAAGGTAAGAACAATGAAGTTATGAACAATGAGAGCAAAAGAATTACCTAAACATTTAAAATAAAATTATTAAAATATGCTCAATTATGTTATTCAAATACTGATCATAATTTGGGGAAAGAACAACGATGGCTAAAAGTAAGCCCAGGGATTTATTTGCTTGGACCAACAATGAGGTGGAACTGCTACTGAAAGGCATGCGAGCTTACCTAACCGACAAGACTGACTGACGTGGGTGTCTGCATTCGTTTCCAAAGTTCTCTGTTTCTGCCCGTACAGACTACAACGCAACCCTGGCTGTGGCTGACGATTTGACTGAATCATTTGATTTCATTACTCAGTGTAATAAAATAGAAAACAAATATACTTTGTACTACTATTTTACTTAAAATGTTCAAAATGCCGTTTGACATGTCTATTTTTGACACATAGATATGTTAAACAGGATTCAGTCACAGCTGCTCTGTCATGGACATGAGTGACAGTGAATATATAGTAAACCTAAATGTTTCCACATGTATTCACTGTCGCCTAGATGCTGTAATAGCGCCACCTAGCGAGTGACGTGCCAAATCCAGTGCTTGGGCGTTCCTCGTTAGTATAGTGGACAGTATCTCTACCTGTCACGCAGAAGACCGGGGTTTGATTCCCCGACGGGGAGAACGTTTTACCTGTTAATTATTTACCAATGACGATATGATCACCTACCTCCAGGAAGGAACGTAGGAAGGAAGCAGGAACGTATGACGGATCCAGGAACGTCAAACAATGAGGCGAATAGGTTGAGGCTCACGAAAGGTTTAAATCAGCAGAGTTTGATTGTGCAAAGTAAACTCAAACAAATGTGTTTCCTCCCAGTTTAGAACTGGGGACCTTTCGCGTTCGCGTGTTAGGCGAACTTGACAACCACTACACTACGGAAACTGATGAAAAGCATTTTTTCACGTTTTTTGGGAAATGCACCATTCTTATTTTACTGCAAATGTTCAAAATAGACTGCAATGGCTGGGAATCGGGTAGCACTGCATATTACGACTCTGTAATAAGATGGTAATAGTGGGGTAATAGTGAGATAATAAAGAGGTAATATATAGGTAATAACATGTAATTACGAAAGTAATAACGTGGTACTACATCACAGTAATAAGATGTAATACTGGGGTAATAAGGTGATAAGGTAACAGATGTAATAACATGCAATTACCAATGTAATAAGTAAGAAAGGGTTTGACAATAACCATATGTATATCTAGGTAATGGTAATATACTTATATTGATATTCTAATAATGTGCTAATAATGGGGTAATACATGTTGATGTTTTCACACTATTATAGGCTACTATCAGCGTAATACCTTCCAAATTAGAGAAAACTTCTTGGAATTTAAAATTGGTAATTACCATATTATAATGCTGAAATGTATCCACCCTTTATGTTCCAAACATTTCCCTTTTGTTTCAAGGTAATACTTTATGTTAATTTATGTTAATGATGTTTAATCTTACCTGGAAACGCTTCTGGTAGTTTCTGTGTAACAACCATGAATCAGTACCGTAAAATGCAAAACTGCCTGTTTCTATTGTATTACATGGTAATATTAGAATAACAGAGGTGTAGCTATTACCTCGAAATTCTTCTGGTAGTTTCTGTGTAACATCCATGAATCAGTACCGTAAAATGCAAAACTGCCTGTTTCTATTGTATTACATGGTAATATTAGAATAACAAAGGTGTAGCTATTACCTGGAAACGCTTCTCGTAGTTTCTGTGTAACAACCATGAATCAGTACCGTAAAATGCAAAACTGCCTGTTTCTACTGTATTACATGGTAATATTAGAATAACAGAGGTGTAGAGATTACCTTGAAACGCTTCTGGTAGTTTCGGTGTAACAACCATGAATCAGTACCGTAAAATGCAAAACTGACTTTTTCCATTGTATTACATGGTAATATTAGAATAACAGAGGTGTAGATATTACCTGGAAACGCTTCTGGTAGTGTCTGTGTAACAACCATGAATCAGTACCGCAAAATGCAAAACTGACTTTTTCTATGGTATTACATGGTAATATTAGAATAACAGAGGTGTAGAGATTACCTGGATATGCTTCTGGTAGTTTCTGTGTAAAAACCATGAATCAGTACCGCAAAATGCAACATTGCCTTCTTCTATTGTATTACATGGTAATATTAGAATAACAGAGGTGCAGAGATTACCTTGAAATGCTCCTGGTAGTTTCCAGGTAATCTCTGCACCTCTGTTATTCTAATATTACCATGAAATGTTTCTTTTCCTGCATGCATGTAACCCTGTGCAATCTGACCAGCAGCTAAACACCATCCACCAGTTCTTAAAGGAACACACACACATGTGGAACAAACTACTGCCAGCAATGGGAGAAGAAAAACATGTAAGTGAACTAATGTCCTGATGGGGACAGAACAAAATTAAATAGAAAGAGGTAATTATTTTGCAGCACCGATTCATGATTGTTACACAAAAACTACCAGACATGTTTCCAGGTAAGAAGTCACAAGATTAAATATATCATTTGTAAAGTATTACCTTGAAACAAAAGGGAAATATTTGGAAAATAAAGGGTGGATGAATTTCAGCATAATAATATTATATACTGTAACTATTTTAAATTCATATATATATAAATTCAAATATTTAAATTAATACTGTAAAAACAACATATATTTCCCCATTATTATCATATTACAATATTAATATAACTATATTACCATTATACTGATATATAGTTTATATTTTGTTCCACAAGTGTGTGCGTTCCTTTAAGAACTGTAGTACATTTGCACCATGGGACTTCAGTCAGAGCAAGACAGCCTCATGTGTTATCTCTCCATACAATCCGCTTCAATCTTCAACGTTCCATGCCTTTGGTAGCATTCTCGGTATGTGAAACAGATGCTGACATACTGTTCTGATATCTTTGTTAATTATTGTCAGAAAGTTTGATGTGCAATATGTATATTTTTGATGATGATAGATAGCTCATATTAGACTATCAGTACGCTTCATTAAGCTAGTTTGCCACTGTTATCTTGGGTTGTGCTACGTGTAAGTGTATTTTAGTTTATTTAGATAAACAATATAGGTTATTCTATGTACACTGTATAACAAGACATTACGTATTTCCTTTATTTCAGGTTACATGTTAGCTACTGTATATACTGCTGCATTACAGTGTTGTGTAGTTATATTGTTTTTACAATTATGATTGTATAATGTTTGTGACTCATCACTACGTAAGCAACTGGTCATTGTGTTTCATTTCCCAGTTTCACCCTTTCTAAATAAACTGAGTTACGACAATCCCAGTCTCCAGTGCTTGATGGTGGATGGTGTTTAGCTGCTGGTCAGATTGCACATGGTTACATGCATGCAGGAAAAGAAACATTTCATGGTAATATTAGAATAACAGAGGTGCAGAGATTACCTGTAAACTACCAGAAGCATTTTAAGGTAATCTCTGCACCTCTGTTATTCTAATATTACCATGTAATACAATAGAAGAACGCAGTTTTGCATTTTACGGTACTGATTCATGGTTGTTACACAGAAACTACCAGAAGTGTTTCCAGGTAATAGCTACACCTCTGTTATTCTAATATTACCATGTAATACAATAGAAACAGGCAGTTTTGCATTTTGCGGTACTGATTCATGGTTGTTACACAGAAACTACCAGAAGCATATGCAGGTAATCTCTAAATCTCTGTTATTATAATATTACCATGTAATACAATAGAAAAAGGCAATTTTGCATTTTACGGTACTGATTCATGGTTGTTACACAGAAACTACCAGAAGCGTTTCCAGGTAATATCTACACCTCTGTTATTCTAATATTACCATGTAATACAATAGAAACAGGCAGTTTTGCATTTTGCGGTACTGATTCATGGATGTTACACAGAAACTACCAGAAGCGTTTCCAGGTAAGAAGCCACAAGATTAAACATCATTAAGATAAATTAACATAAAGTATTACCTTGAAACAAAAGGGAAATGTTTGGAACATAAAGGGTGGATACATTTCAGCATTATAATATGGTTATTACCAATTTTAAATTCCAAGAAGTTTTATCTAATTTGGAAGGTATTACGCTGATAGTAGCCCATAATACTGTGAAAACATCAACATATATTACCCCATTATTACCACGTTATTAGAATATAAATATAAGTATATTACCATTAACTACAGTAGATATGCATATGGTTATTGTCAAACCCTTTCTTACTTATTACATTGGTAATTGCATGTTATTACATCTGTTACCTTATCACCTTATTACCCCAGTATTACATCTTATTACTGTGATGTATTACTACGTTATTACTTTGGTAATTACATGTTATTACCTATGTATTACCTCTTTATTATCTCACTGTTACCCCACTATTACCATCTTATTACCAAGTCGTAATATATGCAGTGCTACCGGGAATCGAACCCAGGTAAACTGCTTGGAAGGCAGCTATGCTCATCACTATACCACCATCGCAGGACGAAAAAAGAATATTCACTGCAAATCATGCAACTCATCTGGGTTTTGAGACTGACAAAAAATGCTAATAGATGTATTGGTGAAGACAGGTGGCTTCCGGTGCCTATGAGATAATATATCTGCACTCTGGTATAGTGTGATGTGTCATTGGTTTGCTACCACCTGCAAAGGAAGCCTTTTGTTGTAGGCAGGATTTGAACATGCACGGGGAGACCCCAATGGATTTTTAGTCCATCACCTTAACCACTCGGCCATGACAACCCCAGAAGAAGTGCCATACCATATTGCTCATGTGTATAACAGTATGTATAACGTCAGAGTATAACATCACAGGAAGAAATTGACTGCGATGGCTGGGAATCAAACCCATGTCAACTCCTTGGAAGGCAGCTATTACCTGTAAATGCAACTGCACTGGTCGAAATTCAAACCTGGGCAAAATGCTTGCACTGCTATGTCATCTATCATAGTGGAAAAGTAGCAAATATGTTGCCTTTCTGCTTACTTCTTGACAAATAAAGCACACACCAGCAAGAAATTGACTGCGATGGCTGGGAATCTAACCCAGGTCAACTGCTTGGAAGGCAGCTATGCTCACCACTATACCACCATCACAGGACGAAAAAAAAATATTCACTGCAAATCATGCAACTCATCTGGGTTTTGAGACCGACAAAAAATGCTAATAGATGTATTGGTGAAGACAGGTCGCTTCCAGTGCCTATGAGATAATACATCTAATGTTTTATCAAACCAGGTTGGGCAAGTAACTTAATAATAAAAGTTATTTAAGGAATTTTCTAGGAACACATGATTACAATTTAAAAATAAGGAGTTTGGGTGTTGTGGGAAAGTTGACTGTGATTTTTGCATTAATCCCCATTAATGCAAGGAGGTCTGGACAACCCACTGTGCTACACAAATTTGCTCAAATGTTCAGATCCTTCTCAATTGCTGAATAAAGCAGGACATGGGTAAAGTACACAGAGATGTCACCGTACTTGTTAAATTCTTCCATTTTCTCTGTCAGTGTATTGTTTGCAGCTCTTTTACAGACTACACCATAATACCTGCTGGAGATGCCGGGGATTGAACCTGGGGCCTCACACATGCGAAGCATGCGCTCTACCACCGAGCTACATCCCCTGTAGGGCTGTAGATTATTTTGACTTTTTTCTGAGATCCCTGAATAAAAGAAGAAACCTGGGTAAAACATGTCATGTCAATGTAACCCTGTACATTTTGCCCCAATAAAGCCCTGAAATTATCTTTAATGCAAACTCTTTAACCTAGAATAAAGTGCAATATCTTGTTTGCCACTAAGTGGCAGTGCACAATGAAACGTTCTTCTTCTGCTGTTTCCTGGCATTCGTACTTCTTCTGCTGTTCCTGGCATTCGTTTTGCCTTGAATAAAGCCTGAAAAACGGGAGCTCGAGCAGAAGTAAATATTACGATTAAAATTGATCTAGAAGCTGAAATATATCCTCGAGGTTGAACTACATTGAACATTACACAACATCTGTTGTAAACAAAGTTATTTCGGTGAGTGAAACTGTTATTTTGTGTTGATTAGCTTGAAGCTAAAATAGTGAAATGACTAAAAGTTTGCATTTCAACGTTACAGTGAATTTCAGTGGATTAAAAGCCAGTCTGGCTATCGACAATAGCAGTGGATGTTACCCCACAGGTACGTTTTGTTGTATATTCTAATGTTTAGTACAATGAAAAATGTATTTTGAAAGGAAATAATTTTGTTTTGAGTCAAGTATGCCAATTTTGAGATACTATGCTATACTGTACTTTTGTTTGTCCAATTCCATTTTATTGAATTTTATTTTAAGTTGTATTATTGAACACATGGACTTTTAAATGATTAAAAGATGAAAAAAGGACATTTAGTTGAACATTAGTTAATTTTCTGCACATTTTTGTGTAGACTGTTTTTTTTTTTGAGGCTTCTTCTGGTCCCGGATCCCTGATGTTCTTTCCATTGAAGCTGGATTCTTCTCTGTTCGCCCTGGTGCATGGTTCCTTGGTCCACTGCCTCATCTAACAGCGCTGCAACGGTCCCATTGGGTGGTTTGATATAGACGCTAAGTATTGAAGGGGTGGTTGGACAGTTAAAATATTTGAGTGCACTCAAGGGTAACTGTTTTTCTTTGGAAAGATTTTCCTCTTGTTTTTTGTTTCATGAGATCTCAAAAAAAAAAAAAAAATTGTGAATATTAATGGTAGTGATGCTGTGTGAACTGAACTAAATATTGAATTTTGAATAAGAAAATAATCAAAATAATTTTAATAAGAACCTCATTCAAACTTTAATCTTTTGTGCTGTGCTTCATTTGGGGTGGAATCTGTGAGTTTTCTGCCCATATGATTAGTACAAAACCAACCTCCTCATCGAATCTAGATTTAGATAACTCTTACAATAGATTGTTAGCCTGCTTATGAACAGAACTACCACCGTAGGGTTACATCAATGTTGTATATGGCCTTAAAACCTGTAAATGCAACTGCACTAGTTGGAAATCAAACCTGGGCAAAATGCTATGTCATCAATCATAGTGGAAAAGTAGCAAATATTTTGCCTTTCTGCTTACTTCTTGACAAATAAAGCACACAACAGCAAGAAATTGACTGCGATGGCTGGGAATCGAACCCAGGTCAACTGCTTGGAAGGAAGCTATTACCTTCAAACCCAGGTCAACTGCTCAAATGTGTATAACAGTATGTATAACGTCAGAGTACAACGTCACAGGAAGAAATTGACATTTTTGACCAAGGGTTCTTCTTTTATTCAGGGATCTCAGAAAAAAATCAAAATAATCTGAAAATATTCGGGGGATGTAGCTCAGTGGTAGAGCGCATGCTTTGCATGGGTTCAATCCCCGGCATCTCCAGCAGGTATTATGGTACAGTCTGTAAAAGAGCTGCTAAAGATACACTGACAAAGAAAATTAAAGAATGTAACAAGTACAGTGACATCTCTGTGTACTTCACCCATGTCCTGCTTTATTCAGCAATTGAGAAGGATCTGGACATTTGAGCAAATTTGTATAGCACAGGGGGTTGTCCAGACCTCCTTGCATTAATGGGGATTAATGCAAAAATCACAGTCAACTTTCCCACAACACCCAAACTCCTTATTTTTAAATTGTAATCATGTGTTCCTAGAAAATTCCTTAAATAACTTTTATTATTAAGTTACTTGGCCAACCTGGTTTGATAAAACATTAGATCTCTGTTACGGTACAAATAAGGGAGCATATCAACCAATCAAGCGGCCTCCACTAGGGTCCGCAGACACAGCCAGTGCACTGCAGTTTTTTAACTAATTGAGAAGGTTATAGCTTCCTTCCAAGCAGTTGACCTGGGTTTGATTCCCATCCATCGCAGTCAATTTCTTGCTGTTGTGTGCTTTATTTGTCAAGAAGTAAGCAGAAAGGCAAAATATGTGCTACTTTTCCACTATGATTGATGACATAGCAGTGCAAGCATTTTGCCCAGGTTTGATTTTCAACCAGTGCAGTTGCATTTACAGGTAATAGCTGCCTTCCAAGCAGTTGACATGGGTTCGATTCCCAGCCATCCCAGTCAATTTCTTCCTATTACGTTATACATACTGTTATACACATTCAAGCAATATGGTAGCACTACTTCCGGGGTTGTTGTGGCCGAGTGGTTAAGGCGATGGACTAGAAATCCATTGGGGTCTCCCTGTGCAGATTCAAATCCTGCCGACAACAAAAGGCTTCCTTTATAGGTGGTACACTGTAAAAAAATAAATAATTGTTGACTCAACTTAAAAATACGTGTAACCTGGTTGCCTTGAAATTACAAGTTGTTTGGAAATCAGATATTACAGTTTTTCTCAATTGCTTAAACACATTTGCCCACTCTGACATTACATTTTCAAAATAGTTAACACCAGTGGTGGGCTGTCAGGGCCATCAGGGCCTTCTCTGCTGGCCCTGTCAAAATCAAAAATATATTTTTTTCATAATTAAATTAATGTGTGTCTAAAAATCAATTACTTTTTCATTACGTTACTATATTTCCAGAAACAATAGGTTATTGTTGAGTAGCTGGATTTTTCATGTCATCCAAATGCATCACAGCTCTGTGGACCAGCACTAGTAGCATTGCTAGCCTTTCGTTGAAACTGCCATTTCCCATTTGATTATAACTTTGACTGACGTGTGTCATCAGCCAATCAAATTTTGATGTGTAGTGACAGAACGCCCCAGGGGCCCAGCGTTGTGTCGACGCTAGCCCCCGCTGATGTCATCAACAAAGTTTGAACCTTTTAGTGGGTTGTGAGTGAACCAGGAGTGAACTATGGCCGCTGCCTTCATATCTCCTAACGATCCTGTTTCCGATCTCCTTCATGTGCCTTTTTCAAGGCGATCTTTGGAGAGAAGAAAGAAATAATTTTAAGAGGAAGAACTACACCTAAGCTGGATGGGTTGACCAAGGCTGGCAAAGGTTTTGTGCGGCACTTCACTGAGGGTAACTACAACCGCTATGACTGGCTAACAGCTAGCACCGAGCGGAACAAGCTATTTTGCTGGCCGTGTTTACTTTTTAATACTAGTGAGGGAACATGGAACACCACAGGTTTTAACAGCCTTAATAGCTTCACCAAGGCAGCTATCAAACATCAGGCATCCGAGCGACACCTCACAGCGGTGGTACATTTGAAGACCTTTGGTGAGTCCAGGGTGGATTTGCAACTGGATGAACAGCGGAGAGAAGAGACAAGCCTGCACAATGAGAGAGTGAGAAAAAACCGGGACATACTGAAGCGCCTTGTTGATTGTGTCATCTTTTTGGGACAGCAAGAATTGTCTTTCAGGGGACATGACGAGGGGAAAGAGTCCCTGAATCGAGGTAATTATTTGGAGCTATTATCTCTGCTATCAGAATATGATGCTGACTTGCGACACCACCTTGCCACGGCCACCGTTTTTACGGGAACATCTGGGAAAATTCAAAATGACATCATAAATGCTGTTGCTGAGGTGCTAAATGATGCCATCAAAAAAGAGATCAACAACACCAAGTTTGTCGCAGTTATGGTGGATGAGACCACAGATTTCAGCAACACTGCACAGCTGTCATTTGTACTTCGGTACGTTACTGACACCGGAGTAAAAGGTCTCTCAGGTGAGATGGAACTTCAACTCCAGGTTGGTGGGCACGGTCCACGACAAAAGAGCTGAGCTGGTCGAGCTTTTCCAGCACATCCTCAATCACGCGGAGGATTTTGACCGTGAAACGGTACATTGTGCATCAGGACACTTGTCACAGTTGAAAAGCTTTGAGTTCTGTTTTTTTCTCTTTGCTTTCATCGGAATTTTTGACTTTGCTGATGTGCTCTTCGGAATACTGCAAAATAAGAGCTTAGACGTGTAGTTCAGTCTCGCCAGAATTGGGGATTTTTGCCAGAGTCTTGAAGGTGAGCGTGGAAAATTTGATGCCATCTATGAGAGGACCAAGGAGGCCGCGGGACTGCCGAGCACAGCTAGAGGCCGAACAGACCCGCACGCGCACTACAGACAGCTACACACAGCGCTAATCGACAGCATCATCACGCAAATCAGGAATCGATTTGAGGATCACAAGCGACTACTGTTTGTTGCATTGCTGGACGCACAGCTGTTTACAAAGTTCAAGCAGACATTTCCCGAAACAGAGCTGAGGAGCCTGGATGAGAGCTACGGCGCACAGTTTGACCTGGGCAGACTCAGAGCAGAGCTCAAAGTGATGTACAGCATGACTAACTTTCAGGGAAAGAGTCCAAGTGACCTACTGACATTTCTGAGGAGCATGGGGGTTGCAGTCAGCATGCCACAGCTTTACGCCCTCACATGCTTGATCGTGACAATACCAGTGTCCACCGCATCAGTTGAGCGATCTTTCTCAGCTCTCGAGCGTATCAAAACATATTCACGGAATGCAACCGGACAAACACGACTCTCTGCACTGGCATCTATTGCCATAGAGAAGGAGCTGCTCATTCACCTTTAAACAGGACCCGCAACTGCATGAGGAGGTCATTGAACGTTTCATCAGAAAGGATCGGAGGATGGATTTCATTTACAAGTAGCCTAATGGGTGAGTGTTGCTGTTTAGGAGAGATAAAGTTATTGCGGTATTTATTTATATACATTTGTATTACTATTGTTTAGGTATAGATGGTGATGCTGTGTTGATGTGCCTAAAACTGTTTTATGCACAGTGGTGTGCGTGTGTGGGGTTTTTCTTTTTTTTTTGGGGGGGGGGCTACGGAAGGCCCTGTCTGAAAGCCCACGGTACGCTACTGGTTAACACACAGGATAAAACTGAAGCTCAATGGCCAAAATGACTCATTTTGTTAGCAAAATGCTCTAACACTCACAAAACATTAAAAGCATGCAACATAAGCAAATATTTCCATCAAACACCACAACTTGTGGTCAAATTAATTTATTCTTTCAATCAATCATTACACAATGGACAACAAAATACAAAATACAGCCATCAATATGACACTTTACAAACTCAAATGGATACTGAAAAAAAAGAAAAAAAAAGCTACCAAAGTAAACTTTCCTTAAAAAAAAAAAAAAAAAAAAAAAATATTTTATCTTTCACATTTAGTCCATTCGTTCTTGGCGATTATGCCACAGGTTCTTTAGAATAATAGAGTACTATACTAAATCCTTATAACTGATATATTATATAGAAAACAGAGTAAATATTGTATAGTATAAAGTTAATGTATATAAAATGATGAGAATATAGAAAAACATGGAGTAATGGATAAAATATGAAAGAAATATCACACATCAGTATGACAGATAAAAACTTTCCACTACACTTCCCCCCCTTTTGATTATTCATTAATCATTATTACAAAACACTTCACAGTTTGCAAACATCAAGCCAAAAAATTCACAAAGATTAAATTTTAGCCATCATTAATGTGAGTGTGTGAAGGCAACTGCTGATTGTTTCTGTGTGGACATATATGTACATCTTAAGGAGTAGAGTAGACTAAGAGGTGTGATCTGCTAGAAAAGCCACTCCATACCATGGTAAAAGCCCTATGCCCCATTTTCCCCTAGAGAGATACGCCAGTGATAGGACTCCAAGTCATGAAACTGTGCCATATCACGCTTTACACGGTGATTGTGGTCAGGGGATAGTTTAGTGGCTAGTACTTTAACATTAGCTATAGAATGGTTCAACAGAGTACAACATCCCCACCAACTCCGTGCCAAAAACATGTAGAGACTAGAGCCGCAACGCCACAGTTGTTTAAAGGATGATCCCGTGCCTGGAGAAATTTCAAAAGACTCATCGGAGACTATAAGGTCGATACCTGGTATACGAACAGAAATATGATCGGTATAATACTTTTCACATAATGTCATACTCCTATTCTGTCCCCGACCATTGTTACAGAAGCATATCTCAAATCGCTCGGTTTTAGTCTTGAGGATAGGGATGGACAACCAACATTACTGATGAGTCAGGAAATGTTGAGTGTAAAGACCACTTTAAAAAAGACCACCATGAGTTATGTTCTGGGTTATATGGGGACAACTCATCTTCGTCCCAATACCATGGCTTCCAAGGTGTGTCAACAAACAGTTCACGCTTTTGCCTGAATATTTGGGTCGATGCCTGAGTGGGTGCTGTCGGCAGAATAGAGATCTCACGTGAGACTGGTGTGGGATTGGTAGTAGTAGTCTGGGATTTGCCTGTGACCCAAAAACCATTGTATGGGTACTACTATGACGATCGTGAGGGTAAATAGAAACAATGTTGTACCACGTAGGCCACACATGCCTGGTTGTCTAAATGGATGCCAGGGTCTATTTCTAGGCATCATAGAGTCACGGATGGGCTTCTGGTACACTCTGCTGCTGATGGCCGCCGTTTGCTTCTTTAGGTGTGGGCACTTTCTTACAGTGGCTGGCATGTATCCATGTAGCTTTTTCAGCAACCTTCACTGCCGTGTGTGTCGTCAAAAGAACCTGGAAGGGCCCCTGCCACTGTTCGGATCTCCAGTTCTTCCTCTTGAAGTTCTTTACCACCACGTAGTCGCCTGGCTCGATCTTATGAAGAGGTATCTGGGCTGGCTGAGGCAGGGCAGCTACTATCTGTTGTCTTATGTTTTTCAGAGCAGAAGAGAGGTTAGTGCAATAGGTTATTATGGCATCTTCACACAGAGTTGTGGAGGGAGGGAGCTCCCTGGGGTGGCTCAGTCCTACGTGGGGAGGTGCTGCAAAAAGAATTTCATATGGACTTAGATAAGATTTCGATCTTTTCCTCATATTTGAAGCACCCCTAAATATCATCTCAGCACCCCTGAAAATAAAGTCCTTATTGTGATAATGTGAGATCGTTTAGTGCTCAAAGTAGTGGCGGTTTTTGGCACGGGCGAACCGGGCAGCCACTTAACTTAAAAAAATATATAAATAATCCTCTGTGCTGCGAAGCGTTTTTCTGTTTTCTATCATTTCACTGTGTGGGGAATTGGCAGATCAGCGCCCCCAGCAGCTGCAGGCGCCCTGCTTGCTGAGAGAGGTCAGCCCCCCCTACTTTCACAATGAAATGGACTAGTCCGTCCCACAGTGCGCCGCCAAAGATAAACAAACGGTGACAGGAGAAATGGGAAGTACACGGAGACGGAGAAAGACGAGTCTAAACGCTCTAAACCTTTCTGTTATGTCAATGGTCTAAACGCCAAAATGAAAAAAAAAAAAAAAAGTTACCCAAGCGGCTCAAATAAAAGAAAAAAGCGAAAAAGACATGTTTTCGGGAGTAGCAGGACCTTCATCAGCTCTACTTTGGTAGCCTACACAATGCATTCTCTGTTGATTAGTTGATTACATTTGCCTTCTGGTTGACAGCACAAAGGAGCGAGGAGAATAGAGAGGGAGAAGGGCAGAGAGAGCAAGATGAACAAGGTGAGAAAATGGCTAGGTAGCCTATAAGACATGTATATAGTAGGACTACTGTGTTTTATTTTCTCTTTTATTTGAAGATTATTTTCTAGTTGATTACAAAATGTTTTGTATGTGATTGTCAGTGATAAGACGGATGGAAGGAGATAGAGGGAGAGAGGAGGATGGGGAGAGAGAGAGAAGGATGGAGAGAGAGTGGACAAAGAGAGGGACCTGGAAGAACCAGGTGAGAAAGTGGACATATATTATACGGGCAAAAACACTTAAAACATTCCATTCACATTATATTTACATATGCGTTTCATGGAGGACTAGGCTCTTAAGAAAAAGAGATGTTGTGTTTTCCCCATCTGGTTCAGAGGCATTATTAGATTAGATGAAAAAGTTGAAAATCAACAGCAGAAAAAAACATGAATAATCTTGTCTAAAAATATGTTAAGGCTTATTTTACCATTTAAGGTATGTGCAGGGGTGTAACTCCAAATTCTGGGCCCTGTGAAAGGCATTTTCTATGGGCCCCTCCTGCTAAAAGCTATGAATTCTAGCATATTTTTGGGCCCTCCTCACATGAGGGCCCTGGGCACTCAGTCCCCTCCCCCAGTCCAACACCCCTGGGTATGTGTGCTGCAATAATCATGCTTTGTAGTTTCCATCTTTTTTCACAGCAGATGCCTTAAATCTGTTGATAGTTTGTCATAATTGCATGTCTCAATCTGTCTATTTCTTTCCCCAAAACTCACAAGAAGTCATGATTTAAGGGTTTAAAACAAAAAAAATCTTACGGGAGCATGCCCCCAAACCCCCCTAGCTTAACTGCTATCAACTTTTCATTAGGGGCTGAGCACCCCCAAAGGTCAGATCCTAGAATCGCCCCTGTTACTGACTAAACGTTTTACTTATGGATTTCCCAAACTCTTACCATATAAAAATAAAAAATAAAACCCTGTGGCCACTATTATAGACTAACTCCAGATGAGCAGACAAACTGTTTTAACCTTTTTGGTCTGTCTTACAGTATCTTGTACTTCAGAATTTTACTTACTGTACAAGAAAGCTGTATAGAAAAAAACTCAACTTTGAATTATAATTAAATTTCCTGATAGAAAAAATGAATAATAAAATGGAATTTCAACTTCTAACCAAATTTAGGAGATTATTTCCATTTGTCTGGATCGGTGTGGAGTCGATTGGTGATCGTCAGGCGTCAATCCTCTCTTCTCTGAATCTTGTTTGACGAGGTAGAGGAAGAGTCAGTCTTGACTCCAGTGATCAGCCTCTGACAACCCTCCGTATCCCCGACGGACTCACACCCGATCCCATCCTCGTCACCAAAATTGTTGTGGAGAATCTCTTTGGTGTTCGGTGATGAAGCTGGAAAATAAATTAGTCTGACACGCTGGAGTTCTCGAAGTTATTTTCTTTATTCTTTTGCAAAAGAAGAAGACAGTTTAACAGACTGACAAGCAATCTGAGAATGTGTGTCAGTGAACAAAGAAACTTCAGAGTTTTTATAGCTGAGCATGAGATGGGAGGGACTGTTTTCCTGCTGACACTGCTTCTTTTACTGCTTGAGCTTGAGGTGCAAGGTTTCCTCGAGTTGCGGAAAGACTACTCGTATAGAGCTGAGCCCTGAGGCTTTCTGTGGGAGAGGTTTCCTCTAGTTGCGGAAAACTCAGCCCTCTGCTTCATGTAGAGTGTGCCTGAGGGAGACAGAGGGGACTGCATAGGCTTGCATGACAGATACAGGAGAAGCTATGATCACTTTTTTTTTAGAATAATAGAGTCCTATACTAAATCCTTATAACTGATAATATAACTGATATAAACAGAGTAAATATTGTATAGTATAAAGTTAATGTATATAAAATGATGAGAATATAGAAAAATATGGAGTAATGGATAAAATATGAAAGAAATATCACACATCAGTAGGACAGATAAAAACTTTCCGCTACAGTTCTCATCAACATCGCATTGAATGTTTTCCCTTGTAATGCACCGAGGGAAATACCTCCTTGCATGGCGCATCCATCCCTGGCAGTCCTCTGCACCTATTGCCAGGCAACCAGCATTCATTGCCTCCAGGAGGGGCATCTGCTCATATGGCCGGTGATCATACACCTTCCACCTCCAAGCAGAGAAGAACTCCTCGATTGGGTTCAGAAAAGGGGAGTACGCAGGAAGGAATTGCATCATAATACGAGGCTGTGCTGCAAACCATTCGTTCACAAGGCGAGAGTGATGGAAAGCCACATTGTCCCAAATTATGACATACAGAGTCATGCCAGGCCTCAACAGCCCTCTCTCAATGAATCAAGAAATGTGATGAGGCGTTCTGTATTGTATGGGCCAATGGTTGGTATGTGGCAAAGGACCCCATCAGTGGAGATGGCAGCACACATGGTGACATTGGCACCCCTCTGACCTGGCACTGTGACAGTGGCCCGCTGCCCAATGATGTTCCTCCCGTGTCTCCTCACTTTACAGAGGTTGAAGCTGGCTTCATCCACAAATTTGTGATGTGCCCCTTCAGCTTCAAGCTCCATTATTCTCTAAGAAAAAGAGCAAATTCATAAAGCAAATTATAGTATTCCAGTCGCATGTAACTATGGGAAACAAGGTATTACAATAACAAAATCTGTACCTGCACATACTGGAATCGTGCCTCCTTTACGATGTCAGTTTCTTTGAAATGGAACTCGGTACAGCTGCTTCATTCTGACATGGTTTCGTTTAAGGACTCGATCTATAGTTGCCAAACTCACACTGTTTATATTTCTAAATGCTCCCTGATCTGCAATTACTGCTGCCTGGATTTCACGCAGTCTGATTGCATTGTTTGCCACTCCTGTTCAATACTAAATATCTTTCCTCTGCCACCAGTGTGTGGTAATGTGTGGATCCTATAAAGTAAAAGCAAAAAGCATGTCAAAACTGACATTACTGTATGACAGTCACATAAATGGGATTGATAAAACATCTGCATTACTGTAGACACAGTTTGTTCTGCTAACAGGGCAATACAGTAAAGCTGAAATACACAGTGGTATACATTACAGTAACACTGTCAATTACCTGTTCCCATTCCGAAAAAGCCTGACAATAGATGCCACAGTGCTCCGAGTCAGAATGGCCTGAACCCTTTGTCCAGCCTCTCTAAAGGACAAGCCATGATTGATGACATGGTCAATAATTGTTGCCCGAATTTCATTTGAAACTTGAGCTCGATTTTGCCCTCTTGCTGCTGCAGCTCCTCCACCACGCATACGGGCTCCTCTTCCTCTGGCCCCTCTGGCCCCTCTGCCATGGCCTCTTACTCTATGGCCTCTTTGATCCATGCTTGCAAATAGCAACACACAGGTGGCATCTTTTATAGATGGATGAGGACTGATTGCTGATTGAAGAGTTGTGCAAATGAGTTTCACACAGGTGCATAGAGTTTTATAATTATGCAAGTACTTTCTATCAGCTGTGAATAGAGGTTTTCCTTTTGTTCAACACAGTGAATCCAATAGAGTTTGGGGTCTTTCAATGAGATCTGTGGTAACTGTTTTGACAAAGGGTGTGAAAAATGTGTGAAACAAATGAAAAAGTGTTAAAACATTTGCAAGAGAAGACTTCTGCTGTGCTAATAATGTAATGATGAAGATAAAGCGGATCCCAGTTTCATTTAGTGTGTCTTAGCAAATGAGAAAAACTGTAAGTTGGCACAAAGAGGCTATTCAGTTCTCTCAACTTAAGTTGCAAGTTCACTGTACTAATGACATGTTTATTCAAGTAAGCTTTCTTTGTAAACACAACATTTAATTTAGTGGATCCAACTTCTAATTATGCATTATATGAACTAATGATTGTGTGGAGTCAACTCCAATCTGCATCAATTCAACAACATTATGTAGTGGAGGTAATATGCATTTTCAAGTTGTCTTGACTAAGCTTTGTATTTGTGTTGACTTCATTGTGTTTGTTGTATTAACATATCAAGTAAGTTGATTCGGTTGCCTTGGAAATCTAAGTTCTACCAACTTATTTTTTAAAGTTTACACAAGACGAGTGTGAGCCAAGATTAACAAAAACATTTATTTCACACATTCAAGTGTTTCATACAATACAAAACATTGGTAAGACACAGCATCAACATTTTTTTCCTATTCCACTCTGTTAAATATCTATCTGCCTTTCACACATGGTTTTTTTCTGCCATTACAAATCATAAGCCTTACTGTTACAGCGGCTGTGTGTGTGTGTGTATATGAGTATGTATATTTTTTGTTTCACAGGCTCTTGGATATGAGCTTGTTCCGGAGTCCATTAACTCTTGAAGAGCAAAGGTCTCCACCAATGTTCATTATTACCTTTTGTATTACCTCGAACATGTACTTGAGCCCTTTTGGGTAATGGATGTTGAAGACGTAGAGCAGACCAATCAGCAGGACGAATGTGTTGGGCACATCCTTCAGGTCCCGAAGAACGATATGCTTCTCCAGAATCAGTGCAATATCAATCATCTCCTTGGGGACAGGGCGTTGAGGATCCTCCTCTGTAACCACCAAGATTCCAACGTTCATTCCTTTCACTGCCTCACTCTCTTCGTTTGGCTAATGACACAACAAAGTAATAAGAATAGATTGCAAATCAGCATTAACTCCTCAAGACATGCTTAATCAAGATGCATAGAAAACTTGGGTATGAAAATGTCTGATGCAAACTAATGTAAACTAGGGGTGGTACGGTTCATGAAAAAACATCCGAACCGTTCGGTCCGCTTGTCTCGGTTCGGAACGCGCGTGTGCCGCACGGTTCAACGCATGTGCAATGTGGCCTCGTGCCCGTCAGGTGCCCCGTATGTGACCTCAGTGTGTTTCCCTTTCGCGCGAAAGAAGAGGTGTGAACAAGTTACCAACAAAACGTACAGCGAAAGACCGTGCAAAACATTTCAGGTCGTCATGCCAACCTGTAGACATTTTAACATCAATGTGCGCTGTAACGTTTTTTCACTCGCTGAAGCGGCTGCAGTTTAGATCCTGTCGGGCGGGGCTGCTCAGTTCTCCCCGCGACTGACGCGCGCACACACACAAACACACACAAACAAACACAAACACTGTGGTGGCAAATTTTATTTTAACCATTTGTTTAATGATATTAACCATTTGTTTAAAGATTGTTTTATAACGCCACAAGACGTTAGCTTCTTCATGTGTAGATTCAAAAGACTCCAAGTGAAAGCTACAGGCGTCAACTATAGCCTAGAGAGTTATTTAGTTTTACTAGCTTGAAGCTCCTCACATTGTTGACTTTTTGCTTAGATAGAAGTGGAGAAGGCCGATGACTACGTACTTTCTGTCTCCTGAGATAAAACTGTTGTTTAGGCTAATGTTAAGAACAGAGAGCAGAGGGGAAGGTGAGACAATGGTTTGACTGTTAATTATGTCCTCTCTTCAACTATGAGCATGCTAAAGACATTTAGAGGGGTGGCTTAACGGAGGTCTTCACTATATGATGTTTTGAGGTTTAGATTTTAGGTTAAGGAAGACCCTTTCAGATGTGCCGTGGTACTTGTGAAACTGTTTTCTCTGCGTTTGCAAATGTAAATAAATACTCAAAGACCAAACTTTGGTTTAATTCTCAAACGCACACAAACAAAGACAAAAGTCGTTATTCGTTTTGATTTTATCATGAATATCACTAACGCCATTGCTTCAAGGAAAACTTCCACCACAACACACACACACGGTGGATCCAGGAAAAAATGGAGAGGAGACGTATACAGGAGGGCCTGACAGCTACGCTCATTATTGTAAGTGCAGTGATAAGTCCAATAAGTACTTTATCAAATGTAATATGTAACAGCACACAAGCACACAACAGCAAGAAATTGACTGCGATGGATGGGAATCAAACCCAGGTCAACTGCTTGAAAGGAAGCTATAACCTTCTCAATTAGTTAAAAAACTGCAGTGCACTGGCTGTGTCTGCATACCCTAGTGGAGGCCGCTTGATTGGTTGATATGCTCCCTTATTTGTACCGTAACAGAGATCTAATGTTTTATCAAACCAGGTTGGCCAAGTAACTTAATAATAAAAGTTATTTAAGGAATTTTCTAGGAACACATGATTACAATTTAAAAATGAGTTTGGGTGTTGTGGGAAAGTTGACTGTGATTTTTGCATTAATCCCCATTAATGCAAGGAGGTCTGGACAACCAACTGTGCTAATCAAATTTGCTCAAATGTTCAGATCCTTCTCAATTGCTGAATAAAGCAGGACATGGGTAAAGTTCATAGAGATGTCACTGTACTTGGTACATTCTTTAATTTTCTCTGTCAGTGTATCATTTGCAGCTCTTTTACAGACTGTACCATAATACCTGCTGGAGATGCCGGGGATTGAACCCAGGGCCTCATACATGCGAAGCATGCGCATGAGCTACGTCCCCCGAAAGTTTTCAGATTATTTTGACTTTTTTCTGAGATCCCTGAATAAAAGAAGAAACCTGGGTAAAACATGTCATGTCAATGTTGTACATGGCCTTAAAACCTGTAAATGCAAGTGCACTGGTTAAAAATCAAACCTGGGCAAAATGCTTGCACTGCTATGTCATCAATCATAGTGGTTTCTGCTTACTTCTTGACAAATAAAGCACACAACAGCAAGAAATTGACTGCAATGGCTGGGAATCAAACCCAGGTCAACTGCTTGGAAGAGAGCTATAACCTTCTCAATTAGTTAAAAAAACTTCAGTGCCCTGGCTGTGTCTGCAGACTCTAGTGGAGGCCGCTTGATTGGTTGATATGCTCCCTTATTTGTACCGTAACAGATCTAATAAGCATGGAAACTAAATGCACACTGCCTGCATTACTGTAGTACTTCAAATACTAAGTTACTCCTCTAGTAAACTAGTATTCACATAAAATAAATCAATATAACATTGAAACCATTCAGCAAGGCACTCTGGGTAACATTCAACACGCAAACTGGTTGCTATGGACTCGTCACTAGGCTTCCTCCACTTCGCCGTTTAAACAAAGTGGAATAAACGTATAAAAGTCCAAATCTACACAAAACCAGCAATCAATTCGTAAGCTGACATTAAATGTGGCATTTAGGAAACCTTTATTGCAACCTTGGCACGGTAAGATGTCCAGACTAGCAGCATTCATTTTTGTTTTTTGCGTCCTGCTGCTCCCATCGTCAGCCAGGAAATATTGTTTTTACTAAAGCAGTATATGAAATCAGATGTATTACCTACCATCATTTAATTGTTTGTGTTATTTAGCTATGATATTTATAAAATATCTGGTCATGCCAGACATCATTATTCCACTCATTTTTTAAACAATGCAATTATCCGTTTCAACCACCAGGAGGGCAGTGCTCCCTGTGCCACACAGCCAAACTCATGGGTCAGACCCATCTAAGGAGGCCCGAGACTAAGAGCTACATGGAAAAATATGCACCAGATAAGCCATTTTGAAATGTTGCTCTTTCTATGAATACAAAAATTGGGATTACCCCTCCCTCTGGACTAAAAAATGTTGGATGACTCTCCCCTCAACAAAGAATAAAAAGACATGACCCTCCCCGGATGTGGTCCGTTGTGGCAACACTGCAGAATATCCAGAAGTTAAATCCCGAGCAAGAACAGTCTTTGAGTTTTGTTGGTGACCATGATGTTGTGGCCCTCCTCCCCACGGGGTTCGGGAAAAGTTTGATTTTACTTACCACTGCCAGGGTTGCAACTGACATAATAGGCTAAAGCAACGACAGTTTATGGAAAGCACAGGTGTAATTATGGTCAGATCTTGTGCCTGACTGATGGGGAAGCGATATTGATAAGTGTTGTGATTGACGCATTTACAGCGTTGGCTATATTTTTGCCAGCTTTCCTTCCTGTTTTAGGAAGCGGCGACTGTATTGCGTTTTGCCTTTAAAACCGTGTCCATGTTCTTCATATTTATGTAGAATTATAGTTTGCTCTTATGTAAAATATGCGGCTCTGGTAGATGTTTTCGATTGGTCATGCTGTGCAAACACCGTCTCTTTTATGTGACCGCGTGTTTCGCTGGATTGGGAAATCCTGGGTTGATTGAACTAGATGATAATCAGACACTTAGAACAATCATATGCGCACGCGAGTGGCAAAACAAGCACTTTTGGTGGACGTAAATTGAAGGTGCGCAAATTAAAGAAATTGTTGTTCCCATCATTCATTTAGATAGAAAACATTGGACAATATGTCCAGAGTTCTATTTCACAAAACCAGGATAAGGGATTAAGCTGGGATTTCCCAGTTATCCTGGCTCAATTTAGCCTTGACCACGTGGAGTCGGCTTACGTTTGTACAGAGCTAACACATGACCTAGCATACAGGCTAGGCTAAGCGTGCGTGTTGCCCTGCAACCCCCCCTCGGCCTCTTCAGCCCCTCCTCGTGCACCCAGTACCACTACCGCCCTCTTGAGGCAAAATAGTTATGTGCAGCTCACAGGAGTAGCCATTTTGGTAGTTTTGTGTTAGACTACATTTCGACACTGCCCCCTCCACTTTCACTCACTCTCACACAGACACACACACACACACACACACACACACATGCCACACAGACACAGATGTGTCCATGACACATGCTGCTTTGTTTTTGCTTTGTTTGGTTGGGATATCGTAAAAGGGTATATAAGTTTATTATTGAAGGATTATTGATTAGCTACTGATAATTGTGACGTTAATAAATCTTATTATACTTGAATAGCAGTTGCTTGTGATTATTTGTGTACTTATTGTGATAATTGCTGGCTGAACAGGTCCGTGCTCGAAATCACCCCTTCCTTTGTTTCCTTTAAAGGATTACCACAGATATGACACTGTTCCACAGTTTGATTATTGGTCCCTGACTTGCAGGGTGGTGCCCCGTTTTGATTGTTTGTCGATTTGATAAAGTTATTAATAACCATATTCATAACTTTATTAATAATGATAAAACATCTTTGATAATTTGCCAATGATCAAATCTGTATCCTACGAGTATCCAACAGGAGATGCTCATGAATCTGTTAAGTAAGTAAGTAAACTTTATTTATATAGCACCTTTCACAGACAAAATGGGTCACAAAGTGCTTTACAGTAAAATAAAAACAGAGCAATAACAACACATACAAAGCTATATGGCTAATAAAATGCTTGTCTAAAAAGATGAGTCTTCAGATGTTTTTTAAAGGTTTCCACAGAATCCAAAGCTCTCAAGGCTAAAGGGAGAGAGTTCCAGAGCCCTGGGGCCACCACCGAAAATGCACGATCACCTCTTGTTTTAAAACGTGTTCTAGGAACAATTAAGAGTTCCTGACTTGAAGACCTCAGAGAGTGACCAGGAGTGTGTGCGTGCAGTAGATCCTGGATGTACGAGGGCGCTTGGCCATGTAAGGCTCTATAGGTAATAGTTAAAATTTTAAAATGCACTTTAAAACCAATCGGTAGCCAGTGAAGAGCCTTAAGCACAGGAGTAATGTGCGACCTCCTGCCGGTCTTAGATAAAAGTCTTGCTGCTGCATTCTGTACGACTTGCAGTTTGTCCAAGGATGATTTTTTTAAGCAGGTGTACAGTACATTGCAATAATCCAAGAAGAGAAAATCCGAGAAGAAACAAAAGCATGAACAAGCATCTCCATCTCTCTTTGAGAAACCACAGATCTAATTTTAGCAATGTTCCTGAGATGGAAGAAACAGGAACGAACCACAGACTTCACATGACTGTTAAAACACATAGATTTGTCAAAAATGACACCCAGATTACGCACAGCATTGCAGTCAGATACTGATAGTCCCAATAGCCTGCTTAATCCTAGGGGTAATATTGTCTGGGGCAAAGATCATCACCTCAGTTTTGTCAAAGTTTAATTGCAGGAAATTGTCAGCCATCCATTCGTTAATGGAGGCTAAACAATTATGCAATAATGACAGTTTGTCTAGCTTATCAGGGCCGAAAGATAAATATAATTGGATATCATCAGCATAACAATGGTAAGATATACCTTCAAAACTACCAATAATCTTACCAAGAGGAAGCATATAAAGACTGAATAGCAAAGGGCCAAGCACAGAACCTTGGGGCACACCACAAGACAAAGGAGCAGAGTCTGACATGTAAGTTCCCATAGCTACAGAAAAACTCCTGTCTGAAAGATAGGAAGAAAACCAGTCCAGGGCTGATCCAGTAATGCCCACCGTTGTTTTCAGTCTGTCAATCAGAGTGCAATGATCCACAGTATCGAACGCTGCACTCAGATCCAGAAGGACTAGAACAGAACATTTACCCCCATCAGCAGCCATCAGATTAACATTAGAGACTTTTAGGAGAGTAGTCTCAGTTGAATGGTTTTTTCGAAAGCCAGACTGAAATTTGTCAAATATATCATTGGAATCCAGAACTTTATTTAGCTGGCTCGCAACTACCTTTTCTACAATTTTTGAAATAAAAGGCAATTTAGAAATAGGCCTGTAGTTTATAAACGAAGCTGCTTCAAGATTATTCTTTTTCAATATAGGCTCGACAACAGCATGCTTAAAACAGCTAGGGACCTGGCCCAGCTGAAGAGATAAATTTAAAATTGAAACCAAACATGGTCCAAGCAGATGTATGGATTTTAAAAGTAAAGATGTTGGTAAAATATCAACTGGACTTTGGGAAGGTTTCATCGAGCCCACTAGCTTAATAAAATCATTCAGGGACAAGGGGCAAAAGGAGTCCAGTACTGAAAGTCTCTGATGAGTAACAACATGGGGGCTTACGGATGGAATTATGCCTGCCCTGATAGCACTAACCTTGTCCACAAAATGAGACAAAAAAATGGTTGCAATCCACATTTGAAAACACAGGGACAGTACACTCTCTCAAACAGTCTCAAACAGAGCTTTAGGATTGTTTTTACAGGAAGAAATCAGCTTAGTAAAATAAGAGGCTCTAGCCTCCTTGATTGTTTCATTTAGGTCAATTAAGAGCTCTTTAAGATACAAGCGATGGAGTTACTTTCCATAAACGCTCAGTTCTCCGACAGATACGCCTCAAGCTGCGAATGGCGTCATTCATCCACGGGGTTGTATTAACAGAGGGTAATTCTCTAATTTTAAGAGGCGCCACTTTATTCAGCAGCAGGGTGCAATGATCCAGAAACGACTGTGCACAAGCATCGACATCATTCGAACTAAAAACCAAGCTTAAATCAAATGCAGCTGAAAATTTCTCAACAGTGAGCTGGTTAATAAAACGTGAGCTGGACGCCCGTTTAGCAGGCACAGGATCCTCATAACGAACAAGATCAAATGAGATGTATTTGTGATCACTAACATATACATCATCGATGCAAACATTATTAATGTTCAAACCATGAGAAAAAACAAGATCTAGCGTATGTCCCTTGCTGTGCGTAGGACCGAAGACATGCTGAGTAAAATTAAAAGATTCAGTGATATTTACGAATTCAACAGCATTTTTGCAAGTATCATCATCCACATGAATATTAAAATCAATGCAAAGCAATAATCACTTTTTCCAGCTTAATGGTGGATGAAAAGAAATCAGAAAAATCCTTAAGAAAAGATGCCACTGGCCCAGGTGGCTGATAAATTAAAATACAATAAAATATACTAGAACAGCCAACTTTAGTAATCTGTAGTTCAAAGGAAGAGTACGCGCCAGCGCTCATTGACTGGCAGATGAAATGTTTTTTAAACACCACAGCAAGACCTCCACCTCGGCCCGTGAGTCTTGGGGTGCTGATAAAAGTACAGTCCGCAGGACAGAGCTCATTCAAGTGATAATATTCCAAATCCCGTTGCCATGTTTCCGTAAGCAACATAAAGTCCATGTTTTTGGTAAGTAAATAAATCACAGAGCAAAAGTATGGAGCTAAATCGGGGCCAAATGTTTTGTTCATTCGAAAAAAATATATATAGTTGAAAAAATAAAGCTTGAAATTGAAAATTTAAGTTTTGGTCAAAACTTGGAAAAAATAAAACCATGTATTTGAACTAAAAATAAGTGTACCAATTTTTATTTCAGTCTGAATAAAATATAGATTCAATTCTGGAATTATTTTGAATAAATTATAAATTTTCATTTTTCACTTTTATATTTGTTTTCAGTTCCACATTTCATGTTTTCAGATTCAAAAGTTATTTTTTTTAACGGCTTCAAATCTTTTTTTTAAGTCTTCAAATCTTTTTTTTAGGTTCAAATCTTTTTTTACGGCTTCAAATCTTTTTTTTTTTTTTTTTGACTTCAAATCTTTTTTTTTTTCGGTTTCAGATCTGTTTTCACTTTCAGATATTTTTTTTTCGCGTTTTGAGACTTTTGGCCCTGATTTGGCGTGGGGGGCGTGGCTTCAACTCAGAGGGGCGTGGCATTATGAGTGACAGCCTATCAAAGAAGGCAGAAGACTCCTCTGTCATGTTGACTTCAGGAAATGGTGTTACTGTGAGAACTATGACTGAATGCTTTCTATCCACTATATACATGTGATTTTTACTTAAACTGATGCCAGTGACAAAGTTCCATTTAAAAAAAATTTTTGGACAACAAATGGTACCAATTACATTATAAGAGCAATAAACTGTGCCAGATTGTGCAGTTCAGCAGGAACAATGACTTCTCCCACTTCCATGTATGACTTATAGCACCACAGTATTCACTGGCACCAGCCCACAGGTAGGACATGTGAAAGATATTAGCATTTTTGAATAGATACTGTGCGACGTTATCCCCTCAGTGGCATTTTTTTTGTGATTAACACATAAAAGGAAAATAGGTGGACAGCTGGACAAAGCTGGCAATCAAGCATCGCTAGCACTAAAGTTAGCATTAACTAACGTTAGCTTCACACTAGCTGGTGTTTTTACACTAATTTCAGTGTCCAGCTCAAGTTTTTTTTTTTAACGTGTATTGGTCTTTGTTAACCTCTGTTTGTCAGAATGACCATAACTTGACACTGGCTGCAGTGAAGAAGGTCTCCTTTTATAGAGTAGACAAATATGACTTTACATTAATGCTCTGGCCTGATAAATTACGTTTTACACTATAACGTTACATGTAACAGCATGACAGTTATGCCTTACAAAATATGCCAAGTGGGCAAACTTTGAAGGCTTCTACCACAGCCTAACTTAAGTATCAGAATACACTAACTTGTCTTTTTGTATTTGTATGTCTTACTGTCTGTTTTCTGGACCGTGTGTGTCCGTAATAAAAGCTTTAATTGATTGATTGATTAACAAAGCGGACCAGGACAAGTTATGTTGTTTAAACTAACCATGAAAAGGTAACACTAGCAATGTTAGTTATCTATAATGTTTTACATTTATAAGGCTGTACGGCTGCAGGCAGCCACTGTCGAGTTATGGTCATTCTGACAAACAGAGGTTAACAAAGACCACTACACGTTAAAGTAAAAAAAACTTGAGCTGGACACAAATTGGTGTAAAAACACCAGCTAGTGTGAAGCTAACGTTAGTTAATGCTAACTTTTGTGCTAGCGATGCTTCATTTCCAGCTGTCCACCTATTTTCCCTTTATGTGTTAATGACAAAAAAAATGCCACTGCGGGGATAATGTCCCAAAGTATCTATTCAAAAAGGATAATATCTTTCACATGTCTTACCTGTGGGCTGCGCCAGCAGGTTGCCTTGGCGGAGCGGACGCTATGCTGACTGCCGAGTGAATACTGTGGTGCTACATTCAATGTCATACATGGAAGTGGGAGAAGTCATTGTTCCCTGCCGAACTGCACAATCAGTTTATTGCTCTTATAGTGTAATTGGTACCATGTGTTGTCCAATACAATTTTTAAATGGAACTTTGTCACTTGCATCAGTTTATTAAGTAAACATTACATGTATATAGTGGATAGAAAGCATTCAGTCATAGTTCTCACAGTAACACCATTTCCTGAAGTCAACATGACAGAGGAGTCTTCTGCCTTCGTTGTTAGGCTGTCACTCATAATACCACGCCCCTCTGAGTTGAAGCCACGCCCCCCACGCAAAATCAGGGCCAAAAGTCTGAAAAAAAATTATCTGAAAGTGAAAAACAGATCTGAAAACGAAAAAAAAAGATTTGAAACCGAAAAAAAAAAAATTTGAAGGCGTAAAAAAAATAAGTTTTGAATCTGAAAACATGAAATGTGGAACTGAAAACAAATCTTAAAGTGAAAAATGAAAATTTATAATTTATTCAAAATAATTCCAGAATTTAATCTATATTTTATTCAAACTGAAAGAAAAATTGGTACACTTATTTTAAGTTTGAATACATGGTTTTATTTTTTCCAAGTTTTGACCAAAACTTAAATTTTCAATTTCAAGCTTTATTTTTTCAACTATATATATTTTTTTCAAATGAACAAAACATTTGGCCCTGATTTAGCTCCATACAAAAGAGACTTATTTGCAATTGAACGGGCATTTATTAAACCCATCCTGAGCGATGTAGGAGCACCTGAAGCAGAGAGAGAGGCTCGCGACAGCGACTTCAGATGCACGGAACACACACTGCGGCCAGAGGCAGGTTTTCTCCGGGACACCCGAACCAGAGCACTGGGGGTGTCGGGGAAGACAGAAAGAAGACATGACGGCCTGGAGTCGCAGTCAAAGACCCCCAGCTTCCGGAGCTTTTTCAGGGGAACTTGTCTCCCTGCCCTTTTTCCTCGCTTTCTCTGCCGTTTACGAGTGGGTTGTATTTGGCCCTCTCCATGCCGCATACAGACAGCCGATGCAGACGGACTGACAAACGGGGCTATAAACTCACCCGTAACACTCCAAGTACATCCACCACCGCACTCCCCCATAGAGGATCGGATCAGCAGCAGTGTTTGCCGATTGTACACCCACGCCGTTGACACATTTGTTGACAAACTCAGTAGCAATATAGCGCAGGAAACAAACAAAACAAGACGGGAAGAGCAACCAGCAGCAGCGGCGAAGCCAAACACAGGCGCCATGCCGGAAGTTGTGTGTTGACAACACTGTGCTAACATCTGTAGTGTGGAACTAACTCAAAGTTCTGTGCTGCTAACAGTTGCAGATGGATGTCATGATATTGATCGGTTGAAATTGGTTGACACTACTGTAGCTTACGTCATCACAGGTCATGTTGTGTTTTACAGGAAGAAAACATAATTTGATTTTAATCAGTTTTTATATAAAAATAAAAAAAAGGATTCTTTGCAATACTTTTGGCATATATTGTTAAATAGGTGCACAGTATGACCGGGAATGTGATTTAAAAGGGTTTAAAAGGCCATTTTTATTGCAAAGGAAGAGGCCATAATTGAAAGAGTGGCATTCCAAGCTCAGACAATAAAACAACGTGGAATACTGGATGGAAATATGGCGATTATGTTTCATGTATGTGTTTTTGCGAAGAAGTTTACAATCTCCTCATCATTCCATACACATCTGATGTTTTCGCCTTTCTTCCGACATGTTTCTGGAGAGGATATTATTTTCAAGACCACAAGAGGGTGCTGCCATCATACGAGTGAATATGTAGGCTTCTTGTCCTAATTTGTATGTTGTGTTTTCATTTAGATGCACCTGTGAATCTACTTCCTGTACATTACAGTTATACTGATTATTGTATGCAGCCCAAGAGCTTGTCTTTTTTTGCTTCCTGTTTGAAAGGTGTTATTAGAAGCAAAGTTGTGTGATTCAGCATTGAACTCTTGATTCTCAGCAGACAGAGGGAGAAAGACACTACACACAGGGTTTCGTCTGTCCATTCACACCCTTATGTCTAGACTCTAGACATTAAAGCACACCTGCTAAGGGTGAAAGAATAAGGGATGTGTTATGCCGCATTTTAACTTCATGCACTTATTGACTCATTCAGTCATCTCTTTCCAGCCTGACAAGCTATGGGGCAGGAGTCTCTCCCAGTTCCTAGTGTGTTTCCCCATTTCCTTAGCTGAGTTCAAAAGCATTCCCTCATTCACTCACTCACTATTCCCTATATATTGTTTATGAAATAGTAAACTATAAAGGGAACAACCAAACAAGATTTCAGACACTCGCTGAAAACATTGTTGCGTCAGTAGATGGGCCGGTTATTTGTGTGACGGAGGCGCGCGCCCCAAGCATCATGTTAACAAACCGGAACAAAATTACTTTTAATACGTCCCTGAAACAAACTGAGCACTCATATGTTGCATGTTACATTTCCAAAGTTTAGAAACGAAAGCCCGCTCCATTTTTCCTTTTCATTTTTCGTGGGTGTTTCTGCTTCTTCTTCTCCCCCGGGAAAACACAGCCACGTTGCATTGTGGTATACAGGAGTAAAATGTAGGGTACATCGTATGTACACTCATTTGGCACTGGCTTAAATGTAACTTATGTTCATTACGATAAAAAAGTTACGCACTAAAGCCTTTAGATGAATCCAACATATTATTAGTAAATCCCCACTGATGATAGGTTTACTGGCCTATAGTTGGTAGTCACTAAGGTAGCCACAGATACAGTTAATAAGGATTCACTGTACCATAGGTATGTGAAATATGTAAAATTAAAAGGTGATTTATAAAATCATGTCAACAATTATTATTTTAATAGCTGCACCTGTGAATCTACTTCCTGTACATTACAGTAATACTGATTATTCTATGCAGCCCAAAAGCTTGTCTTTTTTTGCTTCCTGTTTGAAAGGTGTTATTAGAAGCAAAGTTGTGTGATTCAGCATTGAACTCTTGATTCTCAGCAGACAGAGGGAGAAAGACACTACACACAGGGTTTCGTCTGTCCATTCACACCCTTATGTCTAGACTCTAGACATTAAAACACACCTGCTAGGCACAAAAATTATGTGATTAAGTTTAGAAGAAGATCATAGTTTGAGCAAATATCATACGTTACTTTGCTTCCGGCTATCCCCACTACAACCAAATGTCAGCCACCTTTTGGATGCTGTGACACGTGTGACAAAACTGTGCTTTACTGTACTACACAATCAACCAGTGTATCTAACCTTAAAGTCACTTAACTTGCCAGGCAGGTGTGTGACAAAGTATTCCAGGAAGTTGACTGCTGGAATGTATGACTAGTGGTCCATGTACCTGGAGGCAAGCATTAAAATGATTCTTCACTTCTGACAGGAGTCCCTTTTTGGAAGCTGGAAGACATCAAGAGGTAAACAAATACAATTACCATTTCAAAACTTCACTTTTATCTTATACTGTATAGGTGGTTAGAACTTGTTATGCTTTCAGGCAAACTGTAGCTACATATGGCAGAAATAGCACAGATTTAATGTGGCTTTAATTACTGCAAAAGTATATTTAACTAAAAGCTATTTTACATTCAACCCATTTTTACCAAACAAATGAAAGATTTTTTTTATATTTTCTTACAAAAAATACTACAGATATGCTCTTAGAGTAGATTTTATAAGAGGAGCTTGAGCACAGTTTGCCTCTTGTCATTATGTTGTGATACTTAGCAATCAGTTTGGTATCAAAATCTCCTGGGAGCTGTAGTTGCTGAATGCTAACAGACATTTGTTTTATCTTTGTTACAATGTTGAGATGCTCTCAGATTGTATTATATTTTAAATACCCAACGAATGTAGAATATGAAGGAAAAAACCCATGTGTCATGTTTTGGTTTCTTACGAAGATTGGTGAAATAACCCTTTCGTTGGACATGCATCATAGCTGAGGCTAGTGAAACAAAGACTAGCTTGAACAATGTATTACTCACTAGGATTTCACATGTGTGCTTTTCAAACTTCAGCTTAACTCAATTCATAAAGTAAAACAATAAAAACAATGACATTGGTAAAAAAAAATAATCTTTATTTATATGGCACTCCAATAAAATGGGTTCACAATGGACTTAATAAACAAAACCAGGAATGCCAATAGGAAGCAAAGTTATATGTACAGAATACATGGTTGGAAAATAGCCATGATGTTTAATGTCTAATCTTTGCTCTGCTTTAGTGTCCAATGTAAAGTAATTACATCACAATGGCATCTCATGTCAAGTCCGTTCAATTTCTGTGGTTCAATGACACAAATTTGATAGTTGATGGAAATTCAAGTCTCCTTTTTTTCAGTAGTGATATGTTACAGCTAAAAATCTAAAACTGAAATGATTTTTATTTTAATCAGTTTTTTAACCTGGTTTTAGTTTTTATTTAATTTGACTTAAAGTGCTCATGTTATGCTTTTGGGCTTTTTCCCTTTCCTTTATTGTGTATCTTTTTTGTGCATGTTATAGGTTTACAAAGTGAAAAAGCCCAAAGTCCCCCCCAAAGGGACTTACCATCTCCAACAGAAAACACTGTTCACAAACTGCTCCAAACAGCTCTATTGTACTCCAGCCTTTTACTTCCGTGACAAACATGCGTCGAACAACAAATGAAAAATCTAAAACCTAGAAACCTCCCTGAATATTTTCTGCTTGCATGTTCAGTAGATGACATTACGTGTCCCCAAAAACTTAACACGACTTAATACTGTACATAAATAGTTGCCTATGAAGTGCCAGGGTTATTTAAGTAAACGAAAATGAAAACAAGCAGTGATAAATATTTTTAGTAAACTGAAACTAAATTAGAACTAAAACCTTCAAGAAAAACTAAGCGGAAACTTTATTGCCATATGTTAAAAAGCTAATAAAAATAAAAATGATTTCAGTTTTAGATTTTTAGCTTTAATATTTCACTACTGAAATAAGGTGACAGCACTTCTCGTGACACTGAACCACGGACTTGACATAAGATGATGCTGTACAGTGGTGGAAGAAGTAATCAGATCCTTACTTCAATCCATACTTATGTAAAAGTACTAATACCACACTGTAAAAATACTCTGCTACAAGTAAAAGTACTAAATGCAGAAAAATCTAAACAGTTCTGTCAATCAACTAAGTGTTTCATGGGCTAATCATTTCAGCTGGACTTGTAGGCATATATATTGTTGGGCATTTTAATTTCTAATAAAACATTGTATTTTATTAAATACATGTGTTTTGTCTGCATAAATCTTAATGTGTAAAGTAACTAGTAACTAAAGCTGTCAGATGAATGTAGTGGAGTATATAATATTTATCTCTGAAATGTAGCAGAGTAGAAGCAGAAAGTGGCATGAAAAGAAATGACTCAAGTAAAGTACCAGTACCTCTAATTGTACTTAAGTAGAGTACTTCACACTAAAGTAGTGCAAAGATTAAACATTAAACATCATTGCCATTCTTCAACAATGTATTTTATATATATATATGTAGGTACATACTTCTGAGAACATAACAAAAACAAACTAAAAATAAATAAATAAAAAATAAAACTGAAAATTAACTAAAACAAAACTAAAATGAAATAAAAACCAACTAAACCTAAAAAAAAAGCTACTATCTATTATTTATTGACATAAAAGTCAAAAGCTAATGGACAATATCTCCTCAAATGCCCTTGCTTTGTCATACATCAAAGCCAACACAATTGTTCTTATTCAGAGGGCAGCATTTGATAATACACTCATCCATCACACGCTGTACAATGGAAGCCAAAAAACAGCATTTTAAATACCAAAATAAAACTATTATAACCTTGCTATGAACTTATTCCTAAGAAGCTGTATAATCACTTAGAGAGAGGTTCTTCCTTATATGACGATGCATGATTGGGCCTTACATAAATGATCCCTGCATTTTCATTTCATATGCGAGAAAAGTCTTGAAAAACTGATTATTTAGAATTATTGAGTGTATTGGCCTGTTTGGGCCTGTTGGTCATCATTGAAATAATATAAATAATACATGTTCAAAGACATGTGAAGGTAAATCAACCACCTTAGAGGTTTGGATTGGATACAAACAAGTCAACAAGCTAATCAGGTTGAAAAGCCCTGATTTGAGATAAGTTTTAGTTTGTAAGCTGATAAGCGGAACAATACATACTAAAGTTGGGAAATATCAGATAGTAGCATGCCATTCAACTTGACTAACAACCACGAGTTTTAGTTCTCTGGAAGGTTCTACATTTTTAAGATTTTTGGCTTCATGGTAGCATTTTGAAGAAAGCTTGTGTACCAGGAATCTCACATAACACCTTGTACTTTCAAGCATCTATGCTATCGTCAGATATAAATTTATATTACAAGGAATGCATGTATACATGTCTTCTGATCCTTCATAATGAGAAATCATTGTGTCGCTTGTATTCTCTCTCTAGTTGGGATGGCGTTACTGAAGGCAGTAAGATACCTGGTTGTTCTTCTGGTTATATACTACAGCGTGGAGGATCACAGATACAGAGAGTCTCTGAATCTATTCTTTGAGGTAAGAATAAGAATTATTTTATAAAGATTTATTTTTTTTTGGCATTTAAGGCCTTTATTGGATAGGACAGCTTAGACATGAAAGGGGAGAGAGAGGGGGGAATGACATGCAGCAAAGGGCCGCAGGTCAGAACTAAACCTCAAGGACTGAGTCTCTGCACATGGGCGCGTGCTCTACCAGGTGAGCTACCCAGGCACCCAAGAATAAGAATTATTAAGGAGTAACACTCAAGTTTGTGTTGCTATACCATGAGATACTGCTATTGGTGTGATTTGGCTACATCGCAAAGGATTGCTGCAGCCATGGAGCGTGGGCCTCCAAACGCACCACCTGCTCCTGTTGTGCCCCTTCCTCCTCCTCCCGCTCCATCTCTGTCTACCTGCTCCACCAGGAGCCCATCACGCATTACCACTCCCGGACCCTCAAGTGTCCAATCCCGCCATAGTTCAACATCACGTCTCCTTAAGTCCTCTAATATTTCCTCATTTATGTCATCAACACATCCATGATTCATGGAAATGTTGTGTTAATCACAAGCCACAAAGAATGCTGCGACCTTTTGAGGATAATAATATAATATTTATCTCTGAAATGTAGCAGAGTAGAAGCAGAAAGTGGCATGAAAAGAAATGACTCAAGTAAAGTACCAGTACCTCTAATTGTACTTAAGTAGAGTACTTCACACTAAAGTAGTGCAAAGATTAAACATTAAACATCATTGCCATTCTTCAACAATGTATTTTATATATTTATGTAGGTACATACTTCTGAGAACATAACAAAAACAAACTAAAAATAAATAAATAAAAAATAAAACTGAAAATTAACTAAAACAAAACTAAAATGAAATAAAAAGTACTGTACTGTAAAGTGCCTCCTGACCGATCCAAACAGTAATATCTTTCCTTGTAATTATGTATGGTTTGCAAAAATGGGAGCTGCTGCGTCCGTGTAGATGAGAGAAGCAAAGTATAGGCGCATTGTGTTCACGTGGCCAAGCATGCACCCCTAAAATAGCATCTGAATAACACGCCACTGACTTTAGAGTAGCGCCAATGACTTTAGACCAGGTTTTTCCTGGTCTGTGGCGGAATTGTTTTCTGAAACTGGAAAATAGCATTAGGGAATGTTTGTGCCTGAACACACCTCCTTTTTTCGCTGAACCGCCCTCTGGAGCACAAATACATTCCTTAATTTACCGACGTGCGTCTGTGGAGGGAAAATTCCACTGTGCATCAGATACAAAATAGGAATGATACATGCGTCGGTGTACAAAGGGAATTGCGCTGCGTGCGAGATAGGGCCCTAAATTAGATTAAATAAGATTAGATTACATTGTATTGTCATTGCACATGTCACAGGTACATAGCAACAAAATGCAGTTAGCGTCTAACCAGAAGTGCTTTAAACAGTGACTGAATAACATGCTACAGTATATAAAGAGTGCAAGGTAGGAATGATATATATATATATATATATATATATATATAAAGTTTTATCACCAACCGCACCACTCCAACATCATACTCGCCGCTTCACACTCTTAAACATCTGCAGTCAATAAATACGCAGAATCCATATGAATTACAGTGCATTACTTTTTGTAGCTATATGTACAAATGGTTCATGAGAACAGCCTGTAAAATGACAATAAATGAAAAAACAAAGGTTTTGCCCGACAGTGACATACACATATATCATTGTAGTATAACTTTAGTTAATATAGTGTATAATCAGTATATAGTTACAGTTTTTGATTTATATAGACAAACTGTATAGACTAAAGTTTAAAATTTTTTTAACTGATCAGATGGACATTCATTTTTCCAGGAATTGATGGGTACAAAAGCATCAGAGATTCATGCCAGAGAAAAAAGACAGGGTGAGTCCCATTTTGTTAGTATCAACAGCATTTTTCACCCGTGAATCTTTTCATATCACTGAAGTATCAATTCAATATTTGATTATGTCTGTTTCATGTCTTCCTAGCTCCCTTGAGTTCCACTGATTATGTAGTCGAAATTGTTATCAATACGTCTGACCCGGCACTTCTCGAAAAGGTTTTGCGTGAACTTCCTTCAGGGATCAACCTGAACACTTCTGTAATTACCAGCGTCAACATCACAACAGGTATAACGTCTTTGCATTTGGTTGTCCTATTGTTAATTTGATTTTGTAAAACATGTCATTAAACCTTGATGTTGAGTGCTGCTTTTTCTTCACAGTGTGTTCCCTAAATATGTCTGCATACCAGTGCAGATGTGTAGAGAACTATGCTTGGTCGTATAACACCTGCATTGCCCTAAATGCCTGCGATGCCATCATTGATAACACCTGTGGCTGCATTAATTTCCTTCCAGCTGATGGCCATTACTGTGAGCTAAACACCAGTCAAACAGGTAGGCCTGAGTTGTACAGCTATAGTTACTTTCAGATTCATTACATATAAAACACATGATCAGTTTTTAGAATATTATCATTTGTTGTACTTGAGCTGGACATACAACAATAAAATGCTTCTTAGTACTACTATGTACATATAGTGCATTGGTGTACGATCTGATAATAAGAAACACAACACACTTTAAAGAAACTCCAAAGTAAGCATTTGGAATATTCAAGTTAAAGGGTAACTTTAGTTGTTTCAACCTGGACCCTATTATGCTATGCTTTTGTGTCAAAGTGACTGATGGGAACAATCTTTGAAATTAGTCCAGTATTAAAGGGTAACTACTGTTTTTTTTTCAACCCGTTTTCCTATATGTTTGTGTCTAAGTGACTAATGGGAACAAACATCTTTGTAAGTTAATAGGGCAATTGTCCAGCTTGTATTTACCTTCACAAAAGTGCTGACAGGCTCAGATTAATATTTTAAGTCTCTGACAACATTATGGAAAGGATCCCTTCAGAGATGGACCTTTAAAACCTCTTTGAGACCTTTCTGTTTAACCAGAAACAGCTCTGAAGTCGCTAGCTCTAAACCTAAAGATGATCTTAAAAAAGGATCTTACTCTTTAACAAAACGGTCTATCTCTGTAGGGATCCTTACCATAATGTTGTCAGAATGCATTAACTAAAAAACTGATGCTGGACTTTTATTTTATTTGTGAGTATTTTTACAGTTTTTTATATTTTTATAGTATGACCATTAGGTGCTTTGTATGCATATAATCCTCTAATCCAATCCTAAATGCTCTGTCTGCAGTAGTTTCACTGTGCTCTGAAAAAGCCTTATCATTTTAAAATTTTTCATTTGTTTTTATTGGTAAATGGTGGACACACTTGGTTTTACTCTCTTGAAATAAGAAACCACCTACTGTATCACAAGTGTTCTTTTGTATGGGCTGATGCCAGTTCAAGATCCAGAAGATAAAAACCGGTTGACTGGCATGCAGACAGATACCGTAAAACCTCCACGAGGTTTCTTTGTGAAATTGTTCCCACAGTTTTGATTGAAAAGATTACAACTGCTCCACATTCAATGAAGGCCACCTCTTGGGATAAGAAACAAATGTGTCTTTGCTGTGTATGGATAACGTATTTGACTTTCTAGTTGTGGCATAAAATATTGTTAACATGTGAAAGAAATTATTAAAAACCTCAGTCATGTTTCCTTGGAAAACATTGGCAGTGTAAAATCCTCTAGTCTATATCCATGGCGTTCTACTTCCGGGATTGTTCAGGTGGGTCCTTCTTTTCGGCCGGATGTCCATCCCCTTCCTCTTTCTTTGTGTTGGCATTTTAAACTCGGGTGGATTTGTGAGGACTATGGTTACCTGCTCCTCAGATCTCTGCAGGGTAAATCCAGACAGCTAGCTAGACTATCTGTCCAATCTGAGTTTTCTGTTGCACGACTAAAACTACTTTTTAACGTACACACCTTCCACCAAAACAAGTTCTTTCCCGAGGCTATTTAGCAGAGGCGCCGTTGCTCCGTCCGACGCTTAGCGCCGCCCAAGACGATTGTGATTGGTTTAAAGAAATGCCAATAAACCAGAGCACGTTTTTCTCCCATCCCGGAATGCTGTGTGGACTAGCCAGACCCTCCTCCGCAGCGCTGTGGAGGAAGGTCTGGCAATGCAATGCAATGCTGGGTCCATGTTTCATTTCAATGATGTTGTTACATCTAGGGAATAACAGGCTTAGATCCCAAAGTGCAGAGTGTGGAGGCGAGGAGGCAGTGAGAAGTTTAGAAGGATTATTAAAATAAAAAGTAAAGACAGCACCTGCAATAGAATGTGATGGATTTTCTCATGTTCTCCCCCTTCACAGGCCTGGTGGACTTTGATTTGGTCCTGGATTTGCGCGTCCCAGTCTCCAGTGTGCCATCAAATTTCATTGATATATTCAGGCAAAGACTGACAGCCTTAACGTTTCCCCTTCTCTCTGGATCTTTAAATATAATAGACATAACTTTCACCACAGGTAAGAACTTATACTACTTTTCCCCCGTCCAATTTGTATGTCTAATTTAATGCTCCTTAGTGTCTGTTTTGTATACCATGGCTTGATTGTTTTATGTTACTTTCTTTCTTTAAAAGGGTGCTATCCAAACTCCACTGGAGGACTGCAGTGTCAGTGTGAGAACACGTTTGCTTGGTCATGTGACTTGTGTAACAGCTACGGTGCGTGCAGTAATGCTAGCAGTCAAACCTGTGAGTGCATTAATGGACTTCCTGATGGAAAGTTCTGTGAACCAATCACAAGTAAGCTTTGCTATTTTGTAGCGGTTGAAATAAAAGCAATGCTATCTGCAAAAAAAAAGTTAACAAAACTATTATCGGCTGTATCTGCTTGACCGTCCTACATCGGTTGACATTAACATGGTTTGGGTTGTGTTTAACTATCTGTTAAACATTGAGTCGCTTTAGTGTTCAGATGTTGATTATAATTGAAGGTTAAGCAGAAAAATGTGGTGTAATAATTGATTCTCCAATGTTGCTTTACAGATGTCACTCAATGTCCAACCCCTGGTATGGGAACGTTTTTTTGCCTTGTTCAACAGAATCTGTAGTAGTTAAAGCATTCATCGAAATGGATAGTGATGCAGATTTTGTTTTTACAGTGACACCGACAACACCAAGCACAACAACCCGAAACACGACGACGTCAAACACAACAGCAGAGGGTACGACATATAATAATAAGTATTACCATTTTATAATTTTGTTTGTTTTTATTGGTAATTGGTGGACACACTTGTTTTTACTCTCTTGAAATAAGAAACCACCTACTGTATCACAAGTGTTCTGATCCAGAAGATAAAAAGGGCCGTTGCTCCGTCCCGCGCTTAGCGCCGCCCCAAGACAACTGTGATTGGTTTAAAGAAATGCCAATAAACCAGAGCACGTTTCTCTCCCATCCCAAGGGCGTAAATCCCAGGGGGGTCGGGGGTTAGGGGGGTCTAAGGGTTGTCCCCCCCTCTAGAAATATCATTAAAACAATGCTGCGTATTGTAAATCACATATGATGTATACTTAAAATATCTAAAACAATACAAACCCTAAAAAATGCTTTTTAAGGTTAGAAACATTTTGAGTTCCCCCTCCCTTGCCTCACAGTGGTTTGGTCCACTACATGCCATAGTTAGGATCTGTACCTGACTCACAGTCACATCAGGTAGTGACATGAATGTAGTAATGCCTGTGGTCAGAGAAATGATGGAGAAATACCTCTCCAACACAGGTGTGACAATAGATTATCCATACAAGGACCACGTCTGTGAACTGGTCAGATTTAGTCTGTGAACTATAGGTCAATAAGAAAGACAACGTCTGTGAACTTGTCAGATATTTCTGTGAACTTATCAAGAGAGAGACTGTGAACTGTCCCGGATTTAGCAAGGTTTACCGAGATTAAACTAAGCTTTGTCGCGACGGCTACATCGTAGTGAAAAGTAGAACTACTGCAATCTTGTAATGGGTAACGAAAACACCAAGTCACTTCTTTTTCTTTTTTTTTTTTTTTTTAATAATTTCTACCTGCACTTTAATGTTTTAATTTGTTTTTTAATTGTTTTTAACTGCTCTTTAATTTCTTATGTAAAGCACTTTGAATTGCCCTGTTACTGAAATGTGCCTTGCCTTGCCTAATGCTGCTAAAAATATTTATGTGCAGGGAGACCAGGGACAGTCAGGTGGAGAGTCTCAGGGAGACCAGGGACAGTCAGGTGGAGAGTCTCAGGGAGACCAGGGACAGTCAGGTGGAGAGTCTCAGGGAGACCAAGGACAGTCAGGTGGATAGTCTCAGGGAGCAGGGAGACCAGGGACAGTCAGGTGGAGAGTCTCAGGGAGACCAGGGAGACCAGGGACAGTCAGGTGGAGAGTCTCAGGGAGCAGGGAGACCTGGGACAGTCAGGTGGAGAGTCTCAGGGAGCAGGGAGACCTGGGACAGTCAGGTGGAGAGTCTCAGGGAGCAGGGAGACCAGGGACAGTCAGGTGGAGAGTCTCAGGGAGACCAGGGACAGTCAGGTGGAGAGTCTCTTGTACGTGTGTTGAGCTTAGTTCATAATGTTGGAGGTGTGTGGCTGTCAGGGTTAGCAGATGAGCTTTACTAGTGGCTCACTAATTTACATTATGATCTGCTAAGTATTTTATTTCTTTTATATTTTTTTTATATTATTATTTTTCAAAATAAGTCATTATGTTTTAAGGTATTTTTGTGGCTTGATTGTAAACAACTTAAAAATAAATACATGGTTTTAAAGAAGAATATTTTGGTCTTAGCCAGCTTTTTCATTGAATCAAGTGAACACTGAAAAGAAAGATAATGGTACAGTCTGCATGCTACACTAATGATAGCATTAAGGCTTTCCTCTGTGTACATGTCCTCTACCAGTATAATTGTGGCTGTATTATTTGTGTCCCTTTCAAAAATTGCGCTTCAGAAAGCTGTTAGATCAGATTTACGTCCATGGCCAGACCCTCCTTTGCAGCGTTGTGGAGGAAGGTCTGGCAATGCGAGACTAATAATCCTCTAACTCTGCTGGGTCCATGTTTCATTTCAATGATGTTGTTACATCTAGAGAATAACAGGCTTAGATCCGAAAATGAAGAGTGTGGAGGCGAGGAGGCAGTGAGAAGTTTAGAAGGATTATTAAAATAAAAAGTAAAGACAGCACCTGCAATAGAATGTGATGGATTTTCTCATGTTCTCCCCCTTCACAGGCCTGGTGGACTTTGATTTGGTCCTGGATTTGCGCGTCCCAGTCTCCAGTGTGCCATCAAATTTCATTGATATATTCAGGCAAAGACTGACAGCCTTAACGTTTCCCCTTCTCTCTGGATCTTTAAATATAATAGACATAACTTTCACCACAGGTAAGAACTTATACTACTTTTCCCCCGTCCAATTTGTATGTCTAATTTAATGCTCCTTAGTGTCTGTTTTGTATACCATGGCTTGATTGTTTTATGTTACTTTCTTTCTTTAAAAGGGTGCTATCCAAACTCCACTGGAGGACTGCAGTGTCAGTGTGAGAACACGTTTGCTTGGCCATGTAGCATGTGTAACAGCTACGGTGCGTGCAGTAATGCTAGCAGTCCAACCTGTGAGTGCATTAATGGGCTTCCTGATGGAGAGTTCTGTAAACCAATCTCAAGTAAGCGTTGCTATTTTGTAGCAGTTGAAATAAAAGCAATGCCATCTAAAAGAAAAGGTTGACATTAACATGGTTTGGGTTGTGTTTAACTATCTGTTAAACATTGAGTCGCTATAGTGTTCAGATGTTGATTATAATTGAAGGTTAAGCAGAAAAATGTGGTGTAATAATTGATTCTCCAATGTTGCTTTACAGATGTCACTCAATGTTCACCTCCGACTGGTATGGTTTTGCTTTGTTTTGCATGGATAAGTTGAAGTATATGTATATATGTAGTAGTTGAAAACACATGTTGCAAAAAAAGAGAGCATTCATCGAAATGGATAGTGATGCAGATTTTTTTTTTTACAGTGACACCAACAACACCAATCACAACAACCCGAAACGTGACGACGTCAAACACAACACAGGCAACCCCAACAACCTCTATGCCAAACAACACAACACACATGGCAACACCATCAACCCCAATAACAGCAAACACAACATCAACGACCCAAAAAATCACAACATCAATCACAACAGCAGCGGGTACGACATATAATGTTGAGAATAAAAAAACGTGTTTCTCATGAAATAGCTTCTTTGTGATAACAACCGTTTCTGTTGTAGTAAGCAACTTCTTTACCATGGCTATACCTTTTAAGGATTCATACAATGATCCAAGCAGCAACATTTACCAAGACTCTATAAACGCTGTAAGTCTTATCATTCAGTTTACTCACAATGTTGATGCAATAAATGTATGTGATATTTGATCCTGGTTTGACTGTAGAACATATAACAAGCAAGTCATTGTCTCAAACAGATTACAACCCAAAGTGCTAAGTACATCTCAGCTTCTAATGTAACACTAAAGTTCCGGTAAGTCGATTTTTGTTTTCAGGTTCATTACGTATATTACATTAGCACAGTGCCAGGGTATTTAATATGTACATACAATGAACGTAAATAAGTCTTGATACCTTAGTATGCTATTTTAAGGGGTTTGCTAAATTGGAAATCAGAGTTCTTTACATTATTTTGACATCATATACTAGCATGGCTCTATCGAGGGCAATGTCGGTCCACTACTTTTGGTCCAGTCTGATATATCTTAACTGTTAAATTGATTTGCTGAAAATTGCCATTTGTGGTGAGACTAGTGATCTCCTGACTATACCTTTAGCACTGCCAGCATGTTGACATTTTTCGATTTTAGTGAAATGTCCTGACAATTTGTGCATAGATTTCGTTAAAATATATTCTTTTTGGGAATGATTGTAAACAATGACAAAGAATGTGTTTACGGCATTAACTATCTAACTGGGACATTTTGGAACCGATTGGTGGGGATTGCTACGATGTACACACAGCGATCACTGGCAAGAGCAAATTACGTTTAACCATGTATCCAGATAATTTTAATTTTAAAATAGCTCACATTACTGTGTTGTGTGAACAGTTAACTTCATGTAATACTGTATGTGGCGTTTTCTTTTGCAGAATGCAAATGTTCATCAAAAACAAGTTCTATCCTGAGACTATTTTGCAGAGTCACCGTCGCTGCGTCCAGAGCTTAGCGCCGCTCAAAACATTTTTTCTCCTATCGTAGAATGTAGCCAGACCTTACTCTACAGCGCTGTGGAGCTAGGTCTGGCAATGTGAGACTAGCATGGCTCTAGACTCTTTCTGGATTTATCACAGTGTTGATACGGTTTACAAAAAGCTGCTGTGTATTTTGTCTCATCTCAAACTTACCTTGGCTGAGCTGTCCTCATACCACTAAGAGCAGCTAAGTTAAATATGCCAACAGTCAAATGTGGCACCGTATAAAAATGTTTGCAGTCTCACTTTGGCCTAGTATTGTTCAGTTACTTACTCCAGTCAATTTGTTTCATTGATCCAAAAAAATGTATATTCTCTAACAAGTACAGCAAACGCATTAGCAAAAGCTATCTTGTTTTCAAAAGTGAGTGAAGTGAACTGTAAATAATAATTTTTTCATTTGCTTTTTCCTGCTTGTGATTGATTGAATTCTGCATTACAGGAGCGGAAGCACCATCGGTGACTATACTATAACAGCAAGTTCTGTTTCAACAGCTGTTATAGACACTGTGAATATAGGGATACTTACAGAGCTGGCAAAGAAATACTCAATGCTATACACAAGTAATACAACATTTTTGAAAGAAACATTTGCTATGATTTTTCTATCATAACTATCACATAAGCATTGTCTTTCATATGAGGAATATCTGATCATTTTGTGTACTGTAGATAGTTGTATAGTAATTGTCTGACCTGTGTGTCTTTTTTCTTAAAGGCCAAACATTCTTACGGCTAGACCCACCTGAAGTATTTTCGGGGGGAAGAGTAACTATAACATGTGGCCCACCACCAGCAAATCTCAATTTAAGTAGCGGCTGGACTGCAGCGTGGACACTGAATGGAACAGGAATACCCGGAGATAAGCTACACGTGTTAGCACAACAGAATGCGATGGCAACGCTAACTTTGTCAAAAGCTTTTCTCACTGACAGTGGTAAGAATTAGATCAAGTCAATGTGCAATGTTGCAGTTAATAAATTATTTTTATTTTAGTTTCAATTGGCATTTCCAAATTTACAATGCTAGTGCGGTGTAGGACTTTCCTCTTTGCGCTCTACACCAGCATGATTGCATAACTAGTCACTCTTTGCATTTCTCCCTACTCATTTCCTGGTTCTCCTTCTCCATAAACAACATGAAATCAAGGAGAGGGTTAAATTTTCCTGCTACAGATTTCTCCAAACACTTTGTTTCTCTCACTATGGGCGCTTTCACACCTGCCTTGTTTAGTCCGGTTGAATCGAACTAGAGTTTGTTTGCCCCGCTGGTGCGGTTCGTTTGGGCAGTCGAACTCTGGTGCGCACCAAAAGAGGACCAAACAAGTATACCGAGACCTGCTTGAAGAGGTGGTCTCGATACGCTTTCAAGTGAAGCGGTTCGCTTGTGGTGAGAACGTGATCCGTACTCGAACCGCACCAACTATACATACTTCGCAAGTCTGAGCTGATGTCTCCTGTAGTCAGGTGTGTTTAGCGATCTGTGATGCTGCAGAGCAGCAAACTGTAGCAGCTTTCAGTGTTTCTCTCACAGAAACAGACTGCGGTCAAGCTTGCCGTCCGTCACTCGCTTCTCCATGGTCAAACCAGCTGCCGCTAAATTTGGAGACAGGCGCCGGCAGAGCCAACCCAGTCTCACGTCAGTTCGTGATGGCATTACGAAATTAAATCAGAGCGAAGGCTCGGTGACCAGAGCAGAGGTAGTAACGTCTCTTGCGGAACAATGTCTGATCACTTTAATGCAGTGGCGGATCTAGAAAATTTTACATGGGGGGGGGCAAAGGGGTAGCGAGAGATCTTGGTAGGGTGGCAGGGAAGGCGGTACATGGAAACCCCCATACGTAAACTGCTATGCCCTACTACGCCCCGCAACGCCCTGCTATGCCCTAAACTGCTACAACTATTATTTCTAGTCATAGTTCCATTATCTTTTTTGTTACTATAATTACCATTATTATGAATCATAATTCTCTATATCTGTATATCTGTATCCATCTGTATCTAACCGGCAGCGGCCACCAAGACCCTGGATCTGTCTGATGTTTCTGCCCAAAATGAAGTTTTTCCTCGCCACTGTTGCACCAAATGCTTGCTCTTTGGAGAATTGTTGGGTCTTTGTAACTTAAAGAGTGTGGTCTAGACCTACTCTATCTGTAAAGTGTCTTGAATATATATATATCTTGTATATGTAAATATTTACATATCTAACCCTATAACATATACAACAGAATGGAAATAGCCAAAAACAAAAAAAAAAAGTTCATGTCACGACATGTTATGTTACTGTACTGCAATTTATATGTAAGGAGAATATAAACCAACCATATGGTCCAGGGGTAACTGCAGCCTCCTCTTCCTCTCTGTCATCTTCATCTGCCTCCTCCTGATCACTCTCTGCCTCTGTCCCTCTCTCTGAACCTGCAGACTCCTCTTCATCCCTCACAGTCAATTCTTCCTTTCCCTCTTCTCTTTCACTCATTTCTGCAACCCCTTCTGCATGCGCGGAGTTTGCGGGGGGGGGGCAGGGGAGCACTGCCCCCCTGGTAGCTGAAACGGGTAATTGCATTGTTTCAAAAATGAGTGGAATAATTACTTCTGACATAACCAGATATTTTATAAATACTTTAAAAACACAAAACAACTAAATGGGGATAGGTAATACATCTGATTTCATATACTGCTTTAGTAAAAATAATATTTTTTCAGGGCTCTGCCTCTCACCTGAGACCATTGTCGACGCATATGCAGGACGCAAAAAACAATAATTTGTTGCACTAGTCGGGACATCTTACCGTGCCAACGTTACAATAAAGGTTGCCTAAATGCCATGTATATAAATTTGCTGTCAGCTTACTAATTGAATGCGCTTTTTGTGTAGATTTGGACTTTGATACGTTTTATTCCACTTTGTTTAAACGGCGAAGTTCACCTCGTTCACCTGTTTGGAGCTGACTGGTGAATGTGACGCTTGTATAGGCCTTGCTGGATACACCGTGACTCTGTTTGGGAATCTACTGATCGCTGTGGATGACTTGTTTTCATGTCATTGGATTACGGCAAAATACTGATCTTTTTTCTTAACGTGTCTTAACATTTTATGGTGCGATTGCGCTTGGTTTCTGCGTTTGGAGAGGTATCTCAACAGACTGGAGGTCCAACACTGATTGTTCACTGTTAACCTACATGTTAGTTGAATTTAAGTGTCGGGGCATTCTGCCACCGTCTGTCTATTGTGCTCCAACACAGCCGTGCCCACGGGCGTCAGTTTGGTTTGAAATGTGCTGGGGACAGAGACGCATCAGGAGGTACATTTCCAGAAGTGCTGGGTACAATGACGCATACGTTTTTTTCTCTTTCGCGCAGGTCAGGTTTAATGTACGTAAACAATGACCAATGATTACCAAATTTCTCTCTAATATTGCTGCTCATAACCATGGAAAACTGTCAAAAATAGAACCCAAAGTCCAATTATTATGGACGTTATCTGACATTTAGCGTTTCTGCTTCACATTTTCAGCAGGGCAGCGGAGCAGCTGTTGGTTGACTCCCCACGGTTCTCATGGGCTTTATAAGTCCTAACATGAAAAAGCTTAACGTGGTTTAATATACCTAAACAACCATCAATCATCACCACATTTCTGGTTAGATTTTTTTGACAGTTTTCAGTGGTTATGAGGAGCAATATGAGAGAAATTTGGTAATCATTGTTTAGGTACAAGCTTTTTCCTCGCCATAACCTGTCAAGTTCTTTTGACAGGCATAAGTGTTCATTTTAAGATATGGCCATGATAAATTTGGTGATCGTTGTTGCGATTTGACTTTTGGCTAACGTAATGGACGCGCTGTTGTTGATGCTGACTCGCCTTTAGCAGATATTATAATTATTACAAATTTAACTTTACATGAAACGTGTGTTTTAACTTCACCTGGGGAAACTGACTTCACTTTCCGAGGCTCGGCTCGGTCGCTCCAGTCTTTGCCGGGATGCAGGGCCACCGCGCCGCAGCAGACTCGCTGTGTGTGTGTGTGTGTGTGTGTGTGTGTGTGTGTGTGTGTGTGTGTGTGTGTGTGTGTGTGTGTGTGTGTGTGTGTGTGTGTGTGTGTGTGTGTGCGAGCCAGAATGTGCGAACGCCGCTCTGCACGTTTGATGCAGGGACGTAGCTGAGTATTTGAGGGGCAGGGGCTAAGATCTACAATTATTATTTATTATGAATTAATATAAATTAATTGTTTGTTTCAATGTTTTAAGAAGCCTGTGCACATAGTGGCAGTTTGTTTTTACAAGCAAAGTTTTTTGAACACCAAAGTTAGGGGGGCAGCTGGGGGGGCAAGGCCCTACAGTGGGGGGTCAGCTGCCCCCCCCTTTCCCCCCTGTAGATCCGCCCCTGCTTTAATGTAATTTAAATATAATTTATATTATGGTTAATTACTTTTGCTGTTATGTAATTACATATTTTTCAATTTAATTTCACGTCAATTACTTACTTACATTACAGTATTTTTTTTTTGCACTATGGCCACCTCACTTTACTTAAATACTTTTTATATAATGCCACTTTACATACATTCAGTGTTTTTTTTTTTTTTTTTTTTTTGCACATTGTCTGTTGTTTGCCTGTTGTTTGTTTGTTTGGTTGTTTGTTGGTTTGTTTTTATTGTGGAAAAACTGCTGCTGTAATAAGTGAATTTCCCCATTGTGGGATAAATAAAGTATTATCTAATCTAATCTAATGAAATGAGCTGGTTTGACCATGGAGATGCAAGAAATGTGCACTAGTCCAGAATACAGGACCTTCCTCCTGTATTTACTTTCTCGCTCCCGCCCCCAGACACATCCGACCAATAAGAGGAGTGGACGTTCTTGCGTGATTTGTAATACCGCATTTTGGTACGATTGGATTTTTCCATGTGTGAAACCAAACCGAACCGAGGGCAAATCGCTCCAAGTTTACAAACTCACCAACTGATTCGGACCAAAGCAAAGAAACTACAGGTGTGAAAACGCCCTATGAGTCTAGAGTCGGTACTCACTCTGGAGATAATCGCTGTCACTCTCTTACTTTCTCTACCACACACACACACACACACACGCCAGACCTGCTATTCTCTTAAAGAGATCGACGCACACACCACCGCGCAAGTATAAACTTCAGGCCACTTACGTAGGCTACAGCGAAAGCTCTGCGCGGAGCCTGCGCACAACCATAAATCACGCTTTATACTTACTCCTTACATCTCCTTACTTCCTGCTTTGCTCCCGTCATAACTACTACGGCCACTAGAGGACGCCGCCACTATAAACCATCATATGCGTTGTAATTGCGGCTTGAACAAACAACTTATGTTGGTATATTTCAGGGGAGGGACAGTGTCCATTGTTTAGCTTGATTCAGCAATGTATCTGGTCATGGTTAGGTAGTTTTTTGTTTTTGATTATTTTTGGGGATTTTTTTAATTTTATTTTATTAGACAGTGGTAGATAGACAGGAAAGAGGGGAGAGAAAGGGGATGACACAAATCAAAGTTTAGCAGCTTGGATTAAAACCCAGGCCACTGCAAAGGTCGCCCCATATCGCCAGTAGTTTGACCAAAAATGTTAAAAAATATATATATAATAATTATGTAGACATGAGTTGACTCCACACAGCTAAAGGGAAGTATAGAGAACATATTTTCCTACTGACAGAATCCTTAATATGCAGCCTGAGCCTGTCAATGTTCCATTCTGAATAAAGAGGAACAGCCATTAATAGACACGGCCAGTAATAGTTGGTTGTTATGTTACCATATATTTGAATTCAGAATCCCCTTCTTATATTTTTTTCATTAGAAAAGTAATTATCATGTGCTCTACACAGACCAAAGGGACATTTGCAGTTAGGGATGTGCTCTTTAACCTGCAGCTGAGCAGCTAATCTCAAACACTTTTCCCCACTGAATGTTTGTGTTTTCGCTAAAGAAGCTAAAGTGGAGCAGAAGACAAGTGTACATGTTTAGGAGTTAGATAAGAAGGAAACTTTTCCCAATCATAAAGCTAAAAACTGAAGAAAAAAAAAAAGAATTTTCTCCCTTTGGCAGCAAAAAGAAAAAAAACGATTTATTTCAGTTGGACTATTAATGCAAGTATCCTACATCAAAACTTACAGCACAACAAATTTAGAAATTGTAGACTATATATATATATATATATATATATATATATATATATATATATATATATAATCTCTATCTGCTACATAAATGCTTACTTAGGTTTTTTTTGCCCCTCTTTTCCCTGATGGTGCTATTATCCCATGTATTTTTTTTATATTTGTTTGGCAACACTAGCTTCACGTTGATTTCATGTCAATTGATGATCACCTTTCTTTTCAGGATTTTATGTATGTACGCTAAACAACAACAACATAGCGTTCATACAGAATGTAAGATTCAACGTACAAACACCACCCGTGATCCAAGTGACACCAACCGCACAAAGGATTAAATGTGCATCAACAGTAGACCTGACATGCTCTGTCAGCCCCCCCTATCAGGTGTCGTTTATAGACATACCCGCAGCAGGTAAACCTGAAACAAATAAAACCCCAAAATGGAAATCAGCTATTGAGAATTATTTGCATATTAATCTAGTTCTCACATAACTATTTGAGATAATGTGTAGAAAGATGTATATTAATTTTTTTAACAAGTGAATGTTGGTTGTGTTTATCCAAGTTGATTTGTTGTTTTTTGTAGGTACAGGACAAAGTATCAGCTATACTGCAAACATTACATCATGTACAGAGGTTTCTTTCACTTGTCAAGTGACAAACCAAACCTTTACTAAAATTATAACACTGTCTTTCATCACAGGCGGTAAGTATTGATCCAGACATTACAGAGCATTGAATACAATTCAGGTCAAGATATTTTTTCCTGTAAAAATCGTACTTAAAATCACTGAGGTCAAACCCTTTTTCTTTCTCTCTAGCCATTGTATGTGACAGTAAAGAATTTGGTGTTGGAAATACAAATGACCAGGCTGTAGGTTCCTGCCCAAACGGTACGGTTGGAAACAGGATAGCAGTTTGTTTGACAAATGGTACATGGCAAATACAGACAGACAACTGCATCCTACAACGGCTTCAACAGCTGCTTGAGCAGTCTCAGGTAACCTACTTCTCAAGTTGTTCCTGACACTGCATCAACAGGGGCAGATTGTGATATGGGGGCTGCATGCAAACTCAGGCATGGTGCCTCCGTCATACCTTACTGTATTTCCCCCCTTTCTTTTTTTTGAGAATGTTGGTCGCGGCAGTGGTAGAATAAGTACTCCGATCATAAAGCTACAGTGCGTAGTTTCTGTCCCCCCCATGAGGAATTCTAAGCATTGACAACAACACTGTCGGCGCGTCCACATGATACAAGCCTTACGTGATCGCGCACCCCCCATCCCTCCTCCATGCAGTTGCTAGAAGCCAAGGAGGACATGGAGGATTAAAAAAACATGATGGACTCTTCAGAAGAGGTAATATCTTCGCTCGAGTTTCTGCGCGGGGAAAGTCACCAGACGACACAATCTTCTGAACATAGCCATACTGAGAAATCCAGAGAGAGTTGTGTGGAGCTGGTAGTCTTAATTAGCTTTGTAGCAACTCATTTGGCAATGGCTTGAATGTAACAGACATTCATTAATATCAAAAACGCTTTAAATGAAACTATTTTATATATTTTTTTAAGATAATTGTTTGGGCATTTCCGCCTTTATTCACAGCTCAGACATGAAAGGGAGAGAGGGGGACGACGTGCAGGAATTTTAACTCTGTCAAGGAATAAACCTCTTTCCATGGGTGCTGGCTCTACCAAATGAGCAACCCAGGCACACTAGTAGGATTTTGCAGTCTTTTTTTGAGATTGTAGCGGCCCAAAATGCCTGATTTTGCGGGAGCTTTTGTAAAAAATTACGATAAAAGTTGTTATTTTTGTTGCAATTAAGTTGCGAGAGACAGTGAAAATTGCCAAAAATAGTAATAGTACACGTTTTTTGGTATTTTTGGTATAAAATAAAAAGGAAACTTGTCTCGGGGAGCATAAAATCATTCTGGGCTGAGTTTCCTAGTCACCTTACCAAAAAGGCTCATGATGCTGCAAATGTTGGTATAATATGTTAAGACAAAAAATAAAAAATGTACTGAATGAATTAAATTTGAACATATCTGTGGCTTGTTGATCTTTACATTGTTAGTTAATTTCCTATCCTGGCCTGGTACTCACATTCATACGATGTGATAAAGTACTTATTGGACTTTAACTTAATGCGCTTAAAATAACGAGCGTAGCTGTCCTCAATTTAGGCCATCCTGTACGTCTCATCTCCGTTTTTTTCCTGGATCCACTGTGTGTGTTTGTGTGTGTGCGCACGGTACTTTAATGGGACACATAAGGAACATTTAAAAAGTAAAGTGGTGAAGAACCTTAGTGATCTGGCTGAAACATTAAATGAAAGAAAATCACTTGATATGTATTTCTTTTTTGTATCTAAACATAATTTTTGATCCATAGCTGTTAGGGTCGGGGGGCCTAAGGCAGTTATCCACCTTGCCTAATGGTCCTGGGCATTAACATTTTCACAAGAACCCGAGTCAGCTATAGGCAGGAAGGGAAAGACATTTACACAAGGAAATAAAATGATACACTGAGTTGAAAAGCATGCATTTCCTGGTTGCAAGTTTCAAACCTGTTTCACCTCTGACCACACCAAGAACACTCACTGTGTGCACCTGTAAGCACAACCAGCACTGATGTCACACTTGTCACTTCTAGTATATCACTGTAGTAGGGTGAGTGTGTGGAGTGCAATAAGTGAGGAGACAAGAGATGGAGATGCGTTGAGTCAGCTTTACTCTCCACTTCAATAAGAATATAACACTGTACAGCTAGTGAGAACAACAGCGGCCACCAGTGTTGCCACAGTTACTTTGAAAAAGTAACTTTGTTACTTTACAGATTACTTGATTTTAAAACATACAAAGTTAGATTACAAGTTACTTTATTAGTTACATGCAGCAGCTGCCGACAACACCCCTACAGCCTCAACATAAAAATGACAACCGGTTTACTGTGAGGCAGCTCGGCGTTGCCAGTAGTTGGATCTGGTTTATTATGGCACGAAAGAGAGCGAGTCAACCGTGTTTAAGGGCAGCATTTCCGCTACAACGTAGGCCTACTGCCCGACCAACTTCTTCAACTCTCCCCCACTTACTGGTTTTGCACCGAAGTCCAGCTTTTGTTGTTTGGGTGGTGGGGGACCTCCTGCTCTCTGCTTCGCTCCACCTGCTGGGACTTACTCTGTAAGTTTGACTGCAGCGCTGCGACTCCAAATGGTTCTTCAAATTTGACGTAGTCGCCACCAGCACAGAGTGTACTGCGGACCTTAATATTGCCGTCTTTAGCTGACACAAACTCTAAATAGTGACTGTATTTCCAGCTAGAAAACGCGCATCTCTCTCCTCCCTCCTTTGTTGTTTAGGCTACGTATGTTGCTGCGTGGTACACGTGAACTGTCCACATACTGAAAACTTGACTTGTCGCATAGGCCTACGTGACTTCACTCCCGAGACGCAAGAAGAAAGCAAAAATATATATTTTTACTAGGGCTGTCAATCGATCAAAAAATGTAATCGAATGAATTACATACTCTGTGATTAATTAATCGAAATTAATCGCATACATAATTAACGGTGCCTGAACCGATACTTTTTAAGAGAGTAAAAAAAGAAAAGAAAAAAGAAGGGTACTAAACAACAGTTGGTGACATTAAAGAAGGGCTTGTTTATTGCTAAGGCCATATGGTCAAAATTAAATAATTTGATAATAATCTATAACAATAACAATAACTTATTTCACTAGTAAATTGCTGTTAAACGACAAAAACAACCACCAGATGGAAAAAGGACATTTACAATAACTTCAAATGCACCACGAGGCTGTAGTTTACCAGTTTTATTGAACGCACCGTCTGTGTTGTTTTTCCGACGGCAGCTGCAGATTGTTAGCCTAGAAATCTAGACGCAGCCTAGTGGCAGCTGGCTTGTCAGGCTAGCACACTGTTACATACCGGTGTTGAATCCTCTACAGTAAAACACAGTCAAACTTTACACCGTTTAGCGTTAGCTGTCAGCATTTTAACAGTGTTTAATCCAGCTACTAGCTAGCGGTAGGCTAACGTTAGCTGCTGTCGAGTATAGTGTTAACTAGCGTCACGTGCAGCGGTGTTTGTGTTGCCTGTATCGTCCGTCTCAGAGCATCAGAGAGAAGAGCAGACATATCAGGGGCACCAGATTTCGGTAGCCAGGGTTGGCAGGAAGAAGTAACAAGTAGCTAAATGTTCCAATCAATGATCCAGGCAGCACGTTCTCCTCTCCCTCCTTCATTTTACAGTCGAATAGTGGCTAGAACGGCTCCGGGTCAAACGTCAATATGGAATGGATTAATCTGCGTTATTTTTTTTTACGCATTATTTTTTCTCATATTAATTAATCGAAATTAACGCGTTATTTTGACAGCTCTAATTTTTACTAAGGAAAATGACAAACAGTAACGCACATGACTTGGATACGTAACTTTAATCTGATTACTGGTTTGGAAATAGTAACGCGTTAGATTACTCGTTACTGAAAAAAGTGCTCAGATTAGAGTAACGCGTTACTAGTAACGCGTTACGTGGCATCACTGGCGGCCACTCACTAAATTAATCCAGAACTCGTATATCATAACACCTCTTCCTTAAAGGTACAGTCCCTTGGTGAATGTCTCTTTCAGTCTTACTTGTGGGTCACCACAAGTGGACCACTGGAGGTCAGCCAAAGCAAGAGTATTCCTCTTAAACTGCTTAGTGGGGCCATTTTAGGCATCATTTATTTTATTAGGTGGAGTTTTTACTAGAAAGTAGTTCCATGATTTGTTAGACATCTAGCTAATACAGCGGGGCGACCTCTAGCTCACCCAGTAAGAGTGTGCAACCCATGCAGGCTTAATCTGATTCTCCACTGGGCGTGTGTGCTGCATTCCGGTTTTGTTCCGTTCTCCGTCACGCGCCATACCACACCAGGAACGTCTCAGAAGCGGAGCATCTTGCCTGCCCGATTGGCAGATTTTATTGTCTCTACAAGTACTTTACAGAACAATCATGTGTTTATTAAGCTAGTATCGACCTTCCACTCCAAGCACTCCTGCAATTAAACTCCATGCCTTCTCTTTTCTGGTGTTGTCCTTAAAAAAAGATCTTTGGTGTCTATTATGCTTTTGTTTTTTTCAAGATTAATCTCTCATTGTCCATGGTGTTGTAAAGTAGACATAAATGATATGGGGGGGTGGGGGGGTGTCTTTTAGTAAATTGACTGGATGCTCTCACTGTTTCACTTCTTGCGCGGCTGTCTGAATGGCCCGCAGCTCGCATGCAAATAGACCAAGCACATATATTTAGCGGCTTCACGCATGCTTCTGGGACGCACTGTGGGGCTGGTGGAATATCAAGCATTGACTTGAATGTGCGATTCCTTGCAGGGGTTGCGGTACCTCCCGGAAAGCACCGCAGACGCGCCTGGTGGAACATAGTGGTTAGTCCTTTGCAACTGCCTGGGTTTGAATCCAGCCTGTGGCTCTTTACTGCGTGTCATCACCCATCTCTCTCCCACCTTTCACTTTCACCTTAAGTGGTTGTATGTTTTCTTACAAAAGGAGATTTACACACAACCTGAACAAGCTGAAAATTTCATTAGAGTGTTAGAGCCCATATTTTATGTAGTCTTAATTTGGGTGGTCATTTACATTTAAAAAGGTTGCAAATCTAGTTCTTCAAGTAAATTGTAGCACACCACAGTCAACTTTAATCAAATCAAATAAAATATAATAATAATTAAAGCTGCAAGCAGCGTTGGACGGGCCCTCACTCCTCCCTGCACGTCGGGGTTACTGGCGGAAGCCGCTCCTTGCGGCCGTGCATTTGCACAGCACTCAGACACACAGCAAATCATCACCAATGGAAAGGGAACTCTCTGCTGAGTTCAATGATATCTCACACAAGACTCTTCCTTAAATGGGTCACCAGTTATGAAAAGGGGGGTGGCTAAAGCATAGGGGGTGGGTCAAACCATGGCCAATCAAAAAGGAACTATCTGCTGAGTTCAGTGATACCTCACACAAAAGTCTACCTTAAACGGTGCAAAAGTCATAAAAGGGGGATGTAGCCTGAGTAAGTGGGCGTGGTTAAAGTATAGGGGGGCTCAATATCACATGTAGACCACACATTATAAGTGTCATGTAAATCGGATGTTTGTGATATAAGGCTGATTTCCTGTTGCCAAAAGTCAATTTTGGCCTTTAGAATTCCTCAGGCCTGGACCCTCGTCAAACGTGAGAAATTTTGGGCAGATATGACACAATAGTTACAACAACTTCTTTGTTCATTGAGAAATGCTCAAAATCGCCGCCACGCTCACACCGTTAGACAAAAAGTTGTGCTCGTTTGCATCATTGAGGTCTTTAGACAGAGACCGAATTTGAAGTCCATCGGATGAGTTCTGTAGGAGGAGTTCGTTAAAGTATAGGACCTTGACTTTTAGGTCTACTTACTGTTGCCACTAGGGGTCGCTATGACTTTGAGCCAATATCGGCATGTAGATGTCCTCAGGGTTGGACTCTTAGGAATTCTGAAACGTTTCGAGCCAATTGGACAATGTACACTCAAGTTATACCCATTTCCTGTTTTGATGGCAAAATGCACAAAATGGCCGCCCTGCCACACCCCCGCCCTATGACGAAAAGTTTTTCTTTTAATAACTTTTCATCTTTAAGGTCTAACGATGGCACAGACACAATTTGAAGTTGATTGATTGAAATCTCTAGGAGGAGTTTGTTATGTGTATGTGGAAATAGCCAAAAATCGCAAAAATGTCAAACTTTCAAAATGGCATGACATCCTGTTGTGTTAAAGGAACACGCGACTTATTGGGAATTTAGCTTATTCACCGTAACCCCCAGAGTAAGACAAGTCCATACATACCCTTCTCATCTCTGTGCGTGCTGTAATGCTGTCTGGCGGCTCCAGCGGCATCAGGCCAGCACAGAACATGCAGGTGAATGGTTCCAGTAATCCTACTGCTCCCAATAAGTGACAAAATAACACCAACATGTTCCTATTTACATGTTGTGATTTATATAGTCACAGCGTGTACAAAAAACAAGGTAACATGAGACACAGCCGTCTTCTAACTGTAAACAAACCGGGAACTATATTCTCAGGCGGAAGAATATAGTACTTGGGCGGAGTGATATGCTCGCAGCAAGCCTGTCTGAGAATATAGTTCCCGGTTTGGGTTAGAGGGTTAGAAGATGGCTGTGCCTCATGTTACGTTGTTTTTTGTACACGCTGTGACTCTACAAATCACAACATGTAAATAGGAACATGTTGGAGTTATTTTGTCACTTTTGTCACAATTCGGAGAAGTAGTCTAGTTGGAACCAGTTACCTGCAGGATCTGTGCTGGGCTAAGCTAATGCTGGAGCCGTCAGACAGCGTTACAGCACGCACGGAGATGAGAAGGGTATGTATGACTTTTCTTACTCTGGGGGTTACGGTGAATAAGCTAAATTCCCAATAAGTCGGCGTGTTCCTTTAAGGTTATGGCTGCAGTGAGCTTTTTTGTACGTCTTGACATGTTACATATGTGTACCACGTTTCGTTCTGCAGGGGCAGTTAAACGTACTACAGGGGCAAAATTTTGTAAGTTTTGTAGGGGGCGCTAGCGAGCCAGTTTTGTGCGTCTATTCCCGACACCCTTAAAATACGTACATTTTCACCAGGCTTGATGCGACCGCCATTTTTTTTGAGTTTTTGAGTATGTTAAGCCCCTCAAAAGGCGATTCATTTGCCGGAAGAAAGAATGAAAGAAAGAAGGAAGAATTCCTTCAGTTACAATAGGGCCTTTGCCGCTGTCTGTGCTCGGGCCCTAATGGACCTTTTTCACAGCAGACATTTTGACTTGTCATAGTAGGAAAAGCACAGCCGGAATTGATAACCTTAACGATGGTTCAATTCCATCAAGTGTACCAGTAAGCTATTTAAAAGCAACCAACGTTGCACAAGGTGCTGTACAGAAAAAGTAGAAATCATTTAAAACATTCACAACATCTAACATTTAAAATATGAAACAGTATCACAGTAAAAATGATTGCACAAAAATGTCAGCCTCTGCTAGGAAATGCCAAAGAAAAAAGGTGGGTTTTAAGAAGAGATTTAAAAGTAGACAGTGAAGAAGCCTGTCTAATAGGCAGAGGTAGCTCATTCCATATTTTTGGAGCTGCCACAGCAAAGCACGATCCCCTTTAAGTTTCCGCTTTGTTTTAGGAACACTCGGACAGGTATGATGGGGCAAGACCATTTAAGGATTTAAACACAAGTAAATTAATTTTAAAATGGATCCTAAAATGTACACCTGTGCTTTTCCTACTATGACATGTCAACATGTCTGCCGTGAATATAAATAATAAAAATGAAATACATACACACACATTTTAAGTGATATATTACCAAGATATGCGTATTAAATATACCCAAGACACATGCAATGATCATGTCATGCAACTGCTGAATTAGAGTACCAGCACTTTTTTTGTTCCAATTCAGGCATTGCCTTTAGGGCATTTCAGGGGGTAACAGTTAAAGATGAGAAGCGAACTGCTACCTGAACATTGCTCAAAGTTTAGACAATCCATGCATTTTATGTCATAACTCAGAGTACCTCGCACTGGTGCAGCCAAACCATTTTTTTCCATCACACACTCAGACAGTGTACAGGTTGGCTGTCATAAAGCAGTGCAGAGCTGCAACACTAGCAGCGGAGGTGAACAAAATACTAGAGTACAGAGAAGAAAGGATTTGACCTAGTTTAATGTACTGAAACCGACCCATTAAAGACTACCTCGGGGGTGATTCACATGGTGTCGCACTACACCAGGACTGCGCTACTGTCAGTTGTCAACAAAATCGCAAAGTATTTGGTCAAACCCAATGCACCTGTACCTGGAGTTTGACCTTGCATTTACAAAGTTTACACATGGAAAAATGTACGTTGAATAAAGTTTTAACAGCTTGGATTTTTCTCCAAAATAATACTCATCCTCTCAGAAACATTTCAAATATGCTGTAAGTGGCTAAAGTTATTTTAATTTGATCCTTGAGATACTGTGTAACACTTTTTTTCTTTTGTTCTTTTAAATCTCACAGAACTTGACTATCAATTCACTGCCAACATTCTTGAAACTACTCAGCGACACCACTACTAACTTGAGTTCCGCCGTGGTTACATCTCCTGCAAACATTAATGCCACTGTTGAAATACTCAAGAATATAGCCAACTTGAATATCCCAATAAATGAAACTTTAATGACGGTATGTGAATTATTTTGCAGAGGTTTACACATCCTTAACAATATACTGCATTACACATTAACTAATATCTTCTTTCCTTTCAATTTAGGATGTCCTTTTAGTTGCAGGTGTCCTCACCACAAATGCAGCAAAAGAATCATGGAACTCTCTAAACAACAAAAGTGCCCAAAACATCTCAGTAACAAGTAACAGCCCCCCAGCTAATAGCGTCAGCTCAGATCTACTGCAGTCTCTTGAGAAAATAACAAAAATCCTTACCAATGATTCTTTTAACATTGCAACACCGTCAATTCTGTTGAACAAAACCATCCTCACGGACAATTTCAATGCTGACTTTGCATTCTCGAATTCTTCTGTGGGGGTAGTCATACCTGTCGCTAATGGAGGACACAGCTCCATCGCTGTGCTGTCATTTGCCTCAATGGATAACGTACTCCCTCCACGAGATATAACCAACTCAAGCGTCAATGTCATCAATGGGAGAGTTGTACTTGTTTATTCCAATGGAAGCGTCAATAACGTTTCATTCACATTTGCTGTCAAAAACAATACTCTGGGGAACCCTAAGTGTGTTTTCTGGAATTTCAGCCTCTTTGACAATACCGGGGGATGGGACAGCAAGGGCTGTGCGTTGGTACGCAACACAAACAAAGCCGTCACCTGCAACTGCAACCACCTGACGTCGTTCTCTATCCTCATGTCACCCTACAGTACTGGTAGCCTCGTGCTGGATTATATAACCTACGTTGGAGTTTCCATATCCATGGCTTCCTTGGTCATATGCCTGATAATTGAAGCTGTCATATGGAAGAAAATAAGGAGAAACAACACATCTTACTTGCGTCATGTCTCCATTGTTAACATCGCTTTGTCTCTCCTGATTGCAGACATTTGGTTTATTATTGGGGCGGCTATTTCAGATGCTGAAGAGATAAACCAACCAGCGTGCAATGCAGCTACATTTTTTATCCATTTTTTCTACCTGGCCCTGTTTTTCTGGATGTTAGCCTCAGGTCTGCTGTTACTCTACCGCACAGTCAATGTCTTTGACGGGGGATTGTCCAAAACAACTCTGTTGGCTTTTGGATTCACTCTGGGCTACGGGGCTCCTCTCGTCATCGTGATCATAACTGTTGCTGTAACTGCACCCAAACAAGAATACATCCAAGGAACTGAAGTTTGCTGGCTCAACTGGTACAAATCCAAAGCTTTACTGGCCTTTGTGATCCCTGCGCTGGTCATAGTGGTGATAAACCTTATGATCCTGTTGGTGGTGATATTCAAAATGTTGAGGAGAAGGTCAGTGGGAGACGCTGTACAAGCAGCTGAAAGGCATGTTCTGGTTGTCATTGCCAGGACTTTGGCTTTCCTCACACCATTCTTTGGATTAACTTGGGGTCTGGGAGTCGGAACCATGACCAATCCAGACAATGAAGGAATCCTAATTGCATTCGCATTTTTTAATTCACTGCAGGTACAAATAGAGTTTGTCTATTTTACTATTAACTAGTTAATAATTCTGATCAGTAATATATAGTATACTGTGGTGAAATGATTATATGGATTGTGATTAGTGAGTTTGCCTTTTGTCATTGAAGCTCTCTTAGTTGATGCCACTCTGTGTTTCTTTCTTTAAAGGGTTTCTTCATACTTGTGTTTGGAACGCTGCTGGACAAAAAGGTATGTACACTGAACAAAATTATAAACGCAAAACTTGTTTTTGTCCCCATTTTTCATGATCTAAGGGGCCTATTTCTCTCAAATATTGTCTAAATCTGTGTCAGTGAGCATTTCTCCTTTGCCGAGATAATCCATCCACCTCACATTAGACAGCATGATTATTGCACAGGTGTGCCTTAGGCTGGCCACAATAAAAGGCCCCTCTAAAATGTGCAGTTTTACTGTATTGGTGGTGTCCGGGGGGGTCCCTGAAAACCAGTCAATATCTGGTGTTGGGGTTAGGGTTAGGGTGCATTTTAAAAACATGCTAGTGTGGATGTCTTGCTACAGGTACTAGCGGGACAGTGACATGTGATTCAGAAAGTCCAGTTTGAATTATATATTCTGCACAGCAATTTTCAGTTGTTGACCCTTTAAAAAAAAGTGTTTTATTGACATTAATGTTTGAAAATTTTACTTTTAAGGTGCGGTCAGAAATCACAATAAGGTCACAAAGTTCCAGAACCGGGACCAGGGTAAGAACAGCTTTCTTGGCAATGTCACTTTTGTTGTTAGCAGTTAAAGAAGTGGTGGTGATTCATGTTTTTGCTTTTATTCTCATTTTAGAGCACCAGCGCTGGAATCTCAAGTACATTGGGATTTTTCCGGAACTGGAGAAGAGGAAGAGGTAAAGCAACAATTAAGATAAGAAAGAAACAGAAGATCACAAGTTAAATTTCTTAGTGCTGGTGTAGCGGTTTTATTAACTATGCTAGCGGCCCATGTCAGTTGGTCGGTCGGTCAGAATATCAACAACTATTGGATAGATTGCTATGAACTTTTCCACCAACATGAATATTCCCAAATTATAGGGAGAGATAATCCTTTTCTCCCCATGCAACACAAACATCAGCATGTTGATGTCAACATTGTAAGCATGGTAGCATGCCAGGCTGTTCTCATTAACTATTCGTACATAGTGCTACAAAAAGTGAAGCACTGTAATTTATATTCATATTTTATTGCTGTATGCACCACAGTGACTGCTGCTGTATAAGACCACTGTGGTCCGTGTAGGGACGGGGTTGGGGGCCGATGTCTATGTCATAAAACACAACGCTTTTAAGCCAGGGAGCGGTGTTCTTGTCTAGGGTTGGGTATCGCTTGGATTTTTTCCAAAACCGGTGCTAAAATGTTACTTTTCAAACGGTCCTGGTGCCTAAACAGTGCCTGAACCGATACTTCTTATTTATTTTTTTAGTCTTGCTGTCTTTTCCCGGACAAAAGACAGCAAGACTATCAGGAAATACTCTGTCATGTCCTGATAATGTTTTAATCTTAACTAGTTGTTTTGGTGCCTAAACTTAACTCTCGTCGCTTCTTGACATCCACTTTTTGTCCGGTAAACTCAACTGCCACGGCCGCTGAAAGGACCGTCATCTCGTGGTGCAGCTGTACCCGGCTAAAAGTCACGTTTTATCGGCTAATCTCAACTAGCAACGGCCTCTGAAAGGACCAACAGCACACGGTGTAACCTTTTGTCGGCTAAATTTAACTGGAAAGACGCCTGATTTCGTAGGATATCATATGAATTGGTGTGCATACGTTTTTGTAGGATATCGTACAACAGCTCAAACACTGATCTGCCAAAGTACAGCCTGCCAAAGCGGTAGACTCTTAGTCCTGTTTGACTATCAGTTGTTATATTGTTTTGCCACAGACTGAATCACTTTGTTTTGTTGCTGGTTTTTTTTCCCCAGACGGTTACAATGTGTCATCTGCTGCCTCCAGTGGAGCTCACTCTGGCGTCAACATTTGATGATCTTTGCAGACAGCTCGGGTCAGTCAGAATGACAACCAGCCAAGCAAACCAGCTGTTTCACACATGTTCACCCATGTTCAGCCAGAGTTAGAAGTTAGAAGTAGTATATAGTATTGATGTTCGATTTGAAGTATATTGTAACATCCAAGAGTCAGGCTTGATTTTTGGAAAAATGAAGATTCATACAGTAATAGTTTGACTGAGTTTTGACAAAAAGAGTTTGTATGTACGAAGAGCACATAGAGAGGATAGATTTTCTATCTGATGTCTTGGAAAAGTGTGTGTGTGTGTGTGTGTGTGTGTGTGTGTGTGTGTGTGTGTGTGTGTCTTTGCGGTAAGTCACATACATTATATTGAAAGATTACACTTAGGCACTGTTTTGACATTTAAAAGTATTCATCACATCATTTTCAAGCAACAAAATGTCCAGAAAGATGCAAAATGTCTCTTGGCTTGGGTTTACTTTGCCAATCAAATCAGTTAGCCAAGGCTAGGCTGTCTTCCACGGATCTGTGAACTTGCTTACTCAAGGTGTGGCATCACAATGACAAATTGACTTGGACAGGACAATCAGTCAAATAAAATTCCATACAGGTAAAAGAAGTGCCAGGAAATACCCAAAGAAAATATAAAAAGATCCTTTTTAATATGCAGCCTGTGCTGCTATTTCAGTATGCAGAATCCCACTGATAACCATGTCCCACTCTTCTCCTCTCAGATCTCAACATAGTTCTGTGTTCCATTCAAGTGAATGAGAAAGATGTCCAAACTTTTGACTGGTACTGTACTTACAGTATTGTACAAGTCCTCCAAACCATACAATGATATCGGCCATTTATTACTACTCTCTAATACGACTCACAGGAGCGTTTCATAAATTAGCGCCCCTAGCGGTAACAAGAACTACCACCTTATATCTAAATGCTTACGGTTTAAAACACATGTGAAACGGTCCAAGTTTGGTAAGGTTTAGGCACAATAACTACAGGGTTATGTTGACGCACCAACACCAATTAGTTAAGTTTAGAAAAAGATTGTGGTTTGGGTTAAAATCAGACACTATTTGACTTCCTGTTATGCACTTGACGCAGAAAATGACGTAGCTCAGTTTTTTCCCTAAAGTTATTTTTTTTTTTCTTTCAAATGTGACTCTGAACCCCTGTTTGGATTAGAAACTTGTTACTGTCATACAATATGACCACAGTGAGTGTGTGTGTGTGTGTGTGTGTGTGTGTGTGTGTGTGTGTGTGTGTGTGTGTGTGTGTGTGCGCACGTCAAATACTACTTGACTTTCAGTGTCTATTTTATGCAGCAGCATACTGTAGCACACTACTGAACAGAAGCCCAGCCACATATGCAGTCTTTTAGCTGTTTGTGATATGGATGTTAAATGGATGTTATGGCTCTTCTTCCTCCGCACGAGGTTCAACATGGACTCCGGTATGTGTTTTAGTCTTAGGCTGAGGTGGTTTTGACAGCCATGTCAGTATTCATGTGCACAAGGGCTCGGCAATAAGAGCGTTCTGTCATTTTACTAATTTGTTTTGTCCGAATGAAGGATTTCAAGCAAACTGTATTTAAAAACTTCCGAAATGAGTTCTATTCAAGACATGTAAAGGGATTGATATCATGTAATGCATAACAGAAGAACACAGTTCATTGCATTTAACATTTTGACTATTATATTTTGAGAGTTTTACCTGTGATTTATACTTATATATATACTGGTGAAATGTCAATATTGATATCAACATTGAGGTATTATGTATCGCTAGACCTAAGAGCATTCGTTTGGGAAGAAGTGTGCAGATACCCTGTTAATGTGTTGTAACTTTTGTTGATCAAAGTTATTTTTGCTGTATATAGTTTGTATAGCTTGGCAGTGACAAACAAAGCAAATAAGATAATTTGCATTCAGCACACTTATGCAAAACAAGTCTTCCACAAGCGTCTGGCACACTCCTATTATAGTCCTTCTTTCCAGGCTACCACAGGCTACATGAATACCCAACAAACTCAAGTTATTTACTGCATGTGTAGAAATTGCACAAAAAACAACAACTTTCTTATTGGTTTTCAGCACCTTACACATTTGAGGTATCTTCATGTAGTTTTAAATTTTTTTTAAATGTGCTGTAAATGTTGTGTACTCTAATTGCATGTTGCAGTTAATATATAGTATAGTGTAGTAGAATCTGTACAAGAGCACATGTATCGCTTCTACATGAGATGTGTTTGATTAATTTGTATCTGTGATTAAAATGAAATCCTTAGAAAAGACCCTCTAACCTTGTATGTCGCTTCCTGCTTTACCAATATGGCCCATTATTTTGCAGCATCCTAAAAAAGCTTTGTCTACCTGTAAATGTTAATGTAAATCTTAGAGATACAGCTTTCTAGTTTTAGGATATCATCAGTGTGGAGGTATGGTATGTGGTTGAAAATGTTAATAGGCCACATTAAAGGTATAGTGGAGGATTTTCTTTTTCCGGGTGGATCATCAAGACTATTGGTCCTAGTTGTCAATCATTCTGGTGATATGTTTACGTCAGGCCGTCGTACGTGCACGTCCCGAGCTTTCAAGTGTATATGTGTGGTGAGCTTGAACTACAGTTTCAGACATTCATTGAAGCATAGAAGCTTTTGGGAGAATATAGTTCACACGCTGGCGTGCGCTAAAAGCACAGGTTGGGCTTCCCACTGATGCCTCAGTCGTGAAGTTTCTACTCCACAGGTAAAGTTTGGCTATCTGGAGAAATCCATTTAAAATCACTGCTAGTAAAAGTTGATGTAAGCTATGATTAGCGATGCTAGCCCTGGCACAAGTCACGCACCGCGCAAACACGGTAAACATCTCAATTTGTGAAAAAGTGCAAATCTTCTTTTGGAAAGTAGGCTTGTATGAGCCATGCCGATAGCAACTTGTAAACAGTGCACTCTCGTGCACACGTTTAATAGGCGTTCCCTCTTGGGAGCAGGCAGAGTGTTGCGCATGTGCATTTTTTCAAAAAGTACAGAGGGCGGTTCTTTTCTAAAATTCGGGACCGTCAGTAAACAACACTGGCTATGGCTAGTAGGCTAACTTAACGTCATGGATCCCTCTCATGGGCGCCGAAAATACTGACCACCCACGTGTGCCAGACTGCCAGTTCATTTTTACGTGAATCGAAAATTAAACACAGCAGTTGTGGAGCGTCTGTCATAGTGTGATTGGTTATGTCGGTGGCATTGATTCTTAATTTCCCACGAAGCTGATCACGGTTACGTGCCAGTTAAACTTTTCATCTCCAATCCTGTCTGTAGCCTATTTGTGAGAAGTGGCGCTGTCCTGGCTTTATTACGGCGTGTGTCTTCGTGTCGGCCGCTGTCCGTAAGGTTCTGAAATGCAAACACTTTTTTTTAAAGGGTGTGCGCGTGTGAGCACCCACGGAGGAAAACATAAATCGGCGCCTATGTCCCTCTGCACAGAAAATAATAAAGTTTGGCTATAAGGATTAGCCTACACATCTGACCAGGCAACAAAAAAAACGAACGGCAGTTTGTAAGGTCTGCAGTACAAACATTTCCGACGTCAAATTTCATCAGACACTTCAAATCGGGAGAGATTCGGGTTCCACTCCCCATGTTCAGCTGAACCACTATTTGGACATTTGTGATGGACAGAAGAATGGCCAAGTTTTTGGCCATGAATAAGCACACCCTCCCCTCTTTGTTCAAGGTGGCGGTAAGAGCGAATAAAACTAGGCACACATACACACACACAACACAAACTGCTCTCTCTCTCTCTCTCTCTCTCTCTCTCTCTCTCTCATAAACACACACACATGCAGATGTAAGTATGTGAATAAAGCTAGGCACACATACAACGCACTTTGCACTCTCACACACACGCACATTCACTCACCAATATTAATAACTTTTCACTCACTCTTTCTTAAACACGCACACATTCACTCACAAATACACTGTCAAATATCAACATATACTTTCTATTCCATGTGATAAGCAAAGGTGGTGGGATTCAGCTACTCCTAAAGAATATGTTTTGTTCTTTAAGAGAAGGAAAGGTTAAAGGATGTGTTTCTGTCTCATAAAAGTGAGGCATGTTTGAAGAATATTATTTGACTTAGGAACCATTATACTTTAATTGTTTGAAGGAATTTCATGATTTAATGTCATGTTTGAGGCATATTGAACAATGTTGATTTATTGTTGGCGTAATATCAGTTTTAGGCTGTGATTTTTTTATCTGTGTTAATTTAAACTCTTCAGATGTATGTGGACGCAATGTCTTTTGAGTAAAAAATGCAAATAAAACTCCAGCAGTTCATAATCACTGTCTTTAGCTTGTTTAAAAATGGAAACTTTGGTATGACTTGACTTGTGACTTGCTTGACCAAAGCTATGACTTGACTTGACTTGATTGTCACAAAAAATGACTTGGACTTGCTTGAGACTTGAAGGTTAAGACTTGAGACTTGCTTGCGACTTGCCCATGTGTGACTTACTCCCATCTCTGGTAATAGGTAGGTAAAGGTTTTAAGGTTTAAACCTGACATCAAGTAACAGTGGAAAGTGCAGTGCTGTAGTCTACGTGATACGCAGGTATACGCAGTATACCCACTAAGAAAGCTCCAGGATTTCCATATACCCACTTAGAAATGCCCAATGACACGCAACAACATACTTTCCATTATATTTTTGATATATTTTGTTTGTGTTCTTTTTCTTCGCATAGGCTAAATAAAGGGATTTCCACCATAAATTGGTGCATTAAAGTGTATCCAAATGCAACAAAAGTGAAGTTGCTGACGCTCAAAACTCCCCTGGGGGAGGACACCCAGACCTCCCACTATGATATGACCCCCCCTTCCCCAAAGGCAGATTCTGGCCCACATATATATATATATATATATATATATATATATATATATATATACAGTATATACAGTACAGTATACTCACTACAATACATTAGACTACACCACTGGTAAAGTGGCAAGTAAATGCATTACAATATCACACACGCATTCATAACACACGTTCTACAAAATAAACATGTGTATGAGCTTAACCACAGCACAGCTTGACACCTGTATATAAATATAAATATGCATATTCATTATTTTTCTACCCTCTCAAACAAAGCACTGTTTATCAGACTGGGTTAGGAAGAACACAGTAGACTGTAGCTGTCCTATTGAGCCTGTGGTTATTTTTGTGTTCTTTGTCCTTTGTGGCTGTTGGGTGATTTGCATAGAGGTACTGATATTCTACTGCTTCCCAACTGTGTTACTGGGTTTACAGTGTGGAACATAATATCCAGCTGCACTAATATAGCCACACAACGTTGACTGAGCAAACTCGTGCTTACCAAGACAGTTCCTTTAAATAAAAAATAAAAAAAACACATTCATGTATCTGTAAGGTCTTTATAGAGCTCAACAGTTTTTGAATGGCTTTTTTTAAATGGATTTTCCCCATACAAAATCTCCATTGATGTTTAATTTAATGCTTCTATAAAGAGTTTTAAGCCTGTACACAAGCCAACCAGCTACGAGATGAATTGTGACCATAAAACATTTGATTCGGCGCATAAGAACATTTTGAAAGGGGCAAAAAAAAAACATCACAGATATCAATTCATTCATTCATAACTGTGTCATTTTTTGTTTTGTTTTATTTTAATGACATACAAAAAAATAAAATAAACAGAAGACTTAAAATACAAGACAAAGTATTTTCCATTTTACAGCAGTCCCTCGAGAAAAACGCGATTATGCGATCGCATAATTCAATGCATAATCAGCCAAAGTCCGCATATTTATGCGGGGGCCGCATTTTTTGAAATACGCCGCACTTGCGCCGCAAAAATTGCCAATTTCCGCGCAAAATATGCGGGGTTTGCGTGATTTCATAATCCCTGCATTTTCGTTGCAAAAAAGTCACATATATCTTAGCAGAAAGTTGAAAAATGTTGCGTTTACTTCACACAAGAGCAGCCATTTTCCCCTGTTGCCATGGGAACGTTATGAAGTGACGTAATTACGAATGAACTTATGAACTTCAAAAAGCAGGGTGTTGGGGGAATCACTTTTTTTTCTCTTTTTCATCAAACCGCAGTTTTTGCAAGTTCCTGCAATTTCATCGCATAAAATTGAATAAATATCCCGCATATTCCATCGCATTTTTTTAAGAAAACATTCTGCATAATCTAGGATTTTTGCCCGCAATAATCACAAAAAAACTCTGCATTTAACTGGAAGGACTGTTACAGTAAGAAAAAGCAAGAATAAGCTAAATAAATAAATACTAATTAAAATACTCTACAAAAGGAGTAGGAAGAAGCAAAAATTCTTTTCGGGTCCTACTCTTTTTGGGTTAGGTTTTACCCTAAACCTAACCAACTTAATGGCACCCAAGCTGATTTCCTGTTGCAGTATATGTGAATGACCCTGCGTTCATGCCACCTCGGAATAACAGGCACCGCCCCCGTGGTTACGTTTTTTTTCAGACTGGTAGCGTTCACATGGTCGGGATGCGTGTTCTTCTTCTTCTGTTATATTGGCGTTTGGCATAACAACTTTTTGCATTACTGCCACCAACGGTTGGCCGTAGCCTAGAGCATCAGGTGTGTGAAAACATGGAGGCCACAATAACTAAAGATTTTCTGCTGTTTTATTATGCGAGCATCCAAACAGCACATCGCCAGGTGTTTGTTTGTTATCTGCAGGACAACCAACGGGAAAGGACACGGATGATGTGTTTTTTTTATTTTATACGTGGGCCTATTTATGAATAATTTGAAACATATTATGTCTGTATGTTTCTTGGAAGAGGCATTTGTCCACAATAAACAGTTTATTGTCATTAAAATATGTTCAGTGACCCAAAGTCGCCGACATCAAACGTCAGTTGTCAACAACGCGTCACCAACTGGGAAACTCGGTTATTAAAATCCAGCCCAAGTTTCCGACCTCTGATTCCCACAGGACGTTACGTGAATGGTGACGTTTTCACTCGGAAAAACGTTTTTCCGATGTCCATGAACGCAGGGTGACTTCATATAACAGGAAGTTAACAAGGGGCCAGGCTGTTGCCTAGCAATGGAATTCCATTCAAAAGGTCTCTAGCCATTCAGGGGTAAGTGGGTGTGGTAAACATTCCCATGGTTACGGCAAGCTCCACCAATCTTAGACGTCGCTGTTACGCTTTGGATTGTGGGTAGTGTAGTACTTCTCCATGACATTCATGACACTCTCTTAGCGCACCTCACCATGCATGCTGAATCACAGGGTCAGTCCCTGCCCTGTCGCTGCACGTGTCTCATGCTTATACATCCATACATTCATGCACATTTTTTATTTTTTATTTTATTTAGTATTTTTTCTTTTATTGATGCTATTCATATGGATTCTTTATTTTATCATCCTGTTTGTGATGTATGTGAATGTTGTGTGTGATGTCTGTAAGCTACTGGGACCTTGAATTTTCCCTTGGGGATCAATAAAGTATGTATCTATCTATCTATCTATCTATCTATCTATCTATCTATCTATCTATCTATCTATCATAGCATGACATGTTTTATTTATAGCATTTAAAACATGTTTTTCTTAAACCAAGGTTGATATCATACAGACTTGTGGCTTCTATGGGAATATAAACCTTTGTTTCACAGTCTCGTAGCTCGTGAATTGGATGGTTAAGACATTATGACTAAAACTCAAAATCCCTATAGAGAAAATGGATGGGATTTGTACTTCTGGAACCACAGTGTTGAGCTCTATACCACAGGATTTCCACAGGCCATACCTCACTCTACCAGCTTACATACAACAAATATGCCAAGTTCATTTAGGTTCCAAAGGAAAAAAAACGCCAACATATTAATCTAGAAGTAGTTGTAAGGGAGAGGCAACACAACACTAAACCACTTATTTCACCATTTTATCATTTTCAAAACATTATCACCTAACTGAATCCAACATACTTTTTAAAACCCGACATTTCTAGAAAACATAAATGAAAAACTTGCCTCACTAAATGAAGAACAACTTTGATAAGTTGTCACTGTGTTTGATATTTTAAAAACGTTCTATAAACTGTAATATAAACGTGTAAATGTGGATTTGATTACAAGTTGGAAATGTTCACAGTGTTCAAGAGGTCACAGTGTAAGTATATAAAATTTCCCGTCTTTCGTAGGTTTATGCATGCTTTCACTGTAATCCCCCTCACATTCCGGAAGAATTGTCTTCTTAAATATGTAAGCTACTGTTCTCATGGTCAGTTTACAAAAAGAAACTACAGGCACTTATGGACACAGCTGCAAAATGCAAATTTCCCTCATGTTTGCAATGCAATGGATGGATCATATGAAAATTAGACAAGACACAGTTGATCGTTGCTCTGTTTGATCAGTCAATAGAAGATAATAGTTAGAGTTAAATACACTTTTATATGGTCTGTAGCTTACATTTTGCAGTGTAATCATTTGACTCTTGCTTGGTGTCCTGTGCTGTATTTCATAATCTAGTTGTGTGCTCGGCCAATTATCCTTCTCTAACCCTAACCCTTACTGTACTTTTTCTGCTGCAACAACCCAATAGTGGTCAATACTTTATTTATGTCTTATTATAAATTGTGTTGAAAGACGTATTCAGATGTTTTACTTAAGTAAAAGTAAGAAAAACACAATTTAAAGAGTAAAAGTCCTGCATTCAAAAGCGTACTTATGTAAAAGAAGCTAAATGTACAGCACAGGCCAAAAGTTTGGACACACCTTTGTGGTGGAAGTTTTCCTATGAAGCAGCAGCGTTAGTGATATTCATGATAAAATCAAAACGAATAACCAGAGAGCAGATGATGAGACGGAGAAAGTATTTGAAGTGGCCTGCTAGGTCGAGGAGAAGTTTCGAAAGACTAGCAGTGTCTGCATTCCAGCTGCTGACTGGGTTGACACTTTTGTATTTGGAGAAAGAAGGAGAGAGTGTTTTATCTCCCCCCTCTATCTCCCTCTCCGCCAATCCCCTCAGCCCGTCGCTCTCACCCCAACGCCATTTCCATCCTTCTTTCTCACAGCCTGTTCCCTTAAAACACGCGTCAAACTGGGCGCCTGGGTAGCTCACTTGGTAGAGCGCGCCCATAAACAGAGGCTTCAGTCCACGCCACAGGTCGGACCCGAACCTGCAGCCCTTTGCTGCATGTCATTCCCCTTCTCTCTCTCTCACCTTTCATGTCTAAAGCTGTCCTGTCAGAAATAAAGTAGAGCTTAGATTAATCAAGCCCGACCCTGCCCCGAGCCCGTGCACATTAACTGGAATTATGAGCCCGAGCCCGATTTAAACCCAACATTTTTTATTTCTTATATACAGTACAGGCCAAAAGTTTGGACACACCTTCTCATTCAATGCGTTTCCTTTTTATTTTCATGACTATTTACATTGTAGATTCTCACTGAAGGCATCAAAACTATGAATGAACACATATGGAATTATGTACTTAACAACAAAGTGTGAAATAGCTGAAAACATGTCTTATATTTTAGATTCTTCAAAGTAGCCACCCTTTGCTTCTTTATTAATAAGGGAAATAATTCCACTAATTAACCCTGACAAAGCACACCTGTGAAGGTAAAACCATTTCAGGTGACTACCTCATGAAGCTCATTGAGAGAACACCAAGGGTTTGCAGAGTTATCAAAAAAAGCAAAGGGTGGCTACTTTGTAGAACCTAAAATATAAGACATGTTTTCAGTTATTTCACACTTTTTTGTTAAGTACATAATTCCATGTGTTCATTCATAGTTTTGATGCCTTCAGTGAGAATCTACGATGCAAATAGTCATGAAAATAAAGGAAACGCATTGAATGAGAAGGTGTGTCCAAACTTTTAGCCTGTACTGTAAGTAAAAGTCCTCACTATGCAGCCAAATTGGGCTCTGTTATTGTAACACAGAGAGAGGACTTCAGTAGGAGACTCAGACTTGAGTCACTGTGTCCGAAATGGCAAACTATGCACTACATCTACACAACCAGTGACTTCAGACTTTGCTTGAGATGCAGGACTCGGGAACAACTTTTATTTTATTAGAAATAATGTTATTCCCCTCCCTGCATAACCTACAACCTACCTACCTAATGTTGAGGCAAAACTCAAGAGCAGCACAACTCAATTCACATACGTGAAGAAGGTGCGGGAGACTTTGATGAATTATACGGGCGCATTTAATGAGGAGACAATTACGCAGGCAGGCAGTCCAGTTTAACCACAATGTGTTTTGTGCAGTGCCGTCCCAACTCATGCTGGAGGCGTTACATTAAGCTGAACTTTTAAGCAAACAAAGATATTGCAGCCGCCTAAACACCAGCGCTGAAGCCTAGTTCGGTCTGGCTCTCTCATAATTATGCATGGACAGGTTTGGTTATCAGAGACTGGCTGAATATTCTCGCCCCCTGACCCGTGACGTATGCATGACCTGATGTTGTCCAAGCTTTCCCTTTAGTCTCATCTTACCACAACATGGCGTTTCTGGAAATTCCACCACACCTAACACTTAAAACGTAACGTATCTGCTTCGAGCGACCACACGCGAGAGAGGACAACATGTCGACCGCACCGGCAGCTGCTGTGCTGTTTATCAGAAGCTTTGACTTTAAAAACTTTGTACAACAAGGCCCAAAGAAAAGGAGTGTGGGCTCTAGCTCAGAGACTTGTGAGCATCTCTGGTGTTACATTATATATATATATATATATATATATATATATATATATATATATATATATATATATATATATATATATATATATATATATATATATATATATATATATATATATATATATATATACTGTATATAATACGATTGGATGTACACATTTGGTGTGGCAGTAGCTCAGTCTGTAGAGAGTTGGTTTGGGAGCCACAGGGTTGCTGGTTCAAGTCCCAGTATGGACCAAAGTACAGAGTGTGGATTGGTAGCTGGAGAGATGCCAGTTCACCTTCTCTTGAGCAAGGGACTGCACCCCAACCACTCAGGGTGCTGGTCCAGCACTGGCAGCCCACTCACTCTGACATTTCTCCATTTGTTCATGAATAGGTCCTGAGCATGTGTGTGTATTTCAGGCCCGTTTGTAGTGATTTCAAAAAATAAATTGTAATTTCCCCACTGGGGATCAATAAACAGTGTAAATGATTATTATGTTAGCAGCATTTTAATATTGTATTTGGAGTAGAGCTACTTTAACTTATGTTACATGAGTAAAAGTACAAAGCCTTGTATTTCATGCCCATCATAGGTTCATCTTTAAAGAAGCTACAGATACGTGTGATGGAGTAGAAAGGTACAATATTTTCCACTGAAAAGTAGGGGAGTTAAAGTATAAATTAGCATACAATTACGTAATCAAGTAAAGTGCAAGTACCTAAAAATCATACTTAAGTACAGTACTTGAGTACCTATTTCTACCGGTGATAATAAGTCTGATCTGGATCATTCTATGATTCAATTCGATTCAATTTTATTTATAGTATCACATCACAAAGGAGTTATCTCAAGACACTTTGCAGAGACCAGTAAGTCTAGACCACACTCTATAATTTACAAAGACCCAACAATTCCCCCCAAGAGCAAGCATTTGGTGTGACAGTGGCTATGAGGCATGTGATTGGCTATTTGTTGGTGACTCTACTTCTTCACTGGATTGAAAAATCTTCAGTTAAAAGAGTAAGGAAATAACCAGATGTGTGATGTCATCTTCTTCATCTTCAGCATGAGTTTTTTTTTTTTTTTTGAGAGTCCGGCAGACTCAAAGAGATCTTAAACTCAGCCGGTTTGCAGGAAACAGGCAGCTGCTTTGTGACATGATTGATTTGATAGACAAATATCTATGGAAAGCTGAAAGGCTCAGTGTATATGCTAAACAGTCCAGCTGGCATGGAGACATGCCATCGATGCAAATGGTCTTCCAAAACAAAGTCATGACACTAGTGTGTCCCGTAACACCCCGCCCATCCCAGCACACACCAACATACAAACACACACACACACACACACAAACACACACACACAAACACACACCCTGTCCAGCCTGACCCGGTCTTTCTCTGACAGATGTGCTTCTGATGCGTACTATGGAGTACAGCCGGATTTTTGTTTGCTAATTGCAGCAAAGTTGACAGGTTAATTATCTGCTTCCTGTATGATTCTAAGGTAAGAGCTTTTTATATATGTATTTTTGTCTTTGTGAGAGAGATGAGGCTAGCTTTTAGTACTTAGCACTGACCTGCACTATAGACAGTATTATTTCTAATACAAATATGTTACAATCATATATATATATATAGTACAGGCCAAAAGTTTGGACACACCTTCTCATTCACTGTGTTTCTTTATTTTCATGACTATTTACATTGTAGATTCTCACTGAAGGCATCAAAACTATGAATGAACACATATGGAATTATGTACTTAACAAAAAAGTGTGAAATAATTGAAAACATGTCTTATATTTTAGATTTTTCAAAGTAGCCACCCTTTGCTTTTTTTGATAACTCTGCAAAGGGTGGCTACTTTGAAGAATCTAAAATATGAGACATGTTTTCAGTTATTTCACACTTTTTTGTTAAGTACATAATTCCATATATGTTCATTCATAGTTTTGATGCCTTCAGTGAGAATCTACAATGTAAATAGTCATGAAAATAAAGAAACACATTGAATGAGAAGGTGTGTCCAAATTTTTGGCCTGTACTGTATGTTAATTTGTATGTGTACGCATTTTTAGTCACTTTGTTCCTTAACCCATTTACTCCTAAAACGCCTGCTAAAAACACTTATAAAAACCTATGTTATTCTGGGATAAATATCCTTATCTCCTGAAGGTTTTCTGAAAAAATATTAAGAATTGTCAACGTCTACCAAAATCTTAATATGTAAGCCTCTGTAGCATGAAATAAAATACATTGTCAAGGGAAGAATCACAGGTTTTATTAAAACATGCTCCCTTAGCACTAACATACAAACACATTTTTCAAAAGATTCTCAAAAACAGATGGGGTATGACGAATACCAAATGCTGCGCCACGCAGCAGCCAGCAGGAGGTTCAGAGTTGCGCAACACAGTAACCGGCGTTAGATGTAATGTTTTGGTGCGCAGCATCAGGGACAAATTTAACACTGCTAATGTTAGTTTACCTTCTCTCTTTTTTTTTTACACTACAGAAAAAATGTGTTTCAAGGTGTTTTTGTTTCTGATTGGAGCTGTGTACATCAACTGTCAGGTAAATATGCTAATCAGTTTAATGTCTTATATAGTCTTGGACAGAAATTTCTACTTTAATTAAATGTTCATCCATTTCAATGCAGTGTGCATGAATATAACCTTTCACTGACTAAAACTTTTAGGATATGTTTTTTTTGGAATGCTAAAAAGAAGCAATTTATATTATTTTAATTTGACACGAGACTTACATTACACCATTACACCCATGACAGACAGACTAATTCTGTTGTTTCCCTCTTCTTGCCATTGCAGGTCATTTCAGCAGGTGAGTCCCTTGGCTACATTGTCACATGGGGCATTTCACTTAAAGACCAACTGCCACTTTGCTCATTTGAAAGCTATGATGTCTCTCTCCTATGGGTGGGCCAAATTCTCTGGGCGGGCAAAGCAGAGAAAGGGGAGGTAACCTTATGAGCAAGATTCCAGATTGGGCCATCTGAGCTTTCATTTTCTAAAAGGCAGAGCAGGATACCCAGGGCTCGGCTTACACTTATCGCCATTTCTAGCCACTGGGGGACCATAGGCAGGCTGGGGGAATGCATATTAATGTTAAAAAACCTCATTAAGTGAAATTTTCATGCAATGGGACCTTTAAATACCTCAGAAAACTTCCACAGATTGGGTCGGGACTAAAGGTCGTGTCTCATTATCATCTTGATACTGCAGGCCTTTGAAGGGCTGAGGGCCAGAGATTCTGAAATAGAGTTACCTGTAGCTCAAGCCTATTAGCTGCATTGCAGCATTTACTTACTTAACTATTACTACAAAAATATACTCTATAACTAAAAATAACACATTTCAAGCAGCGCCAATGGTATGAAACAGTACACACTTCCTGTCTCCTAAATCCGAATCAGAAAAGGGTTTATTGCCACAAAAAGTTACACTTACAGGGAGTTTGCCTTAGTGAATGGTGCATACATAAACAAACAATATTAGAAATTGATATGAAATGAACAATAAATACAGAAACAAATATATACATACAAAATAACTGCATAAGAAAAAAGAGGCTGAATGGGTTGAGTGCAGAATGTGCGTGGCCTCGTTTCAAAGTGTTGTGAACGTCATGTGGATGGATGAAAACTAATGTTTGTATAATTTATTAATATTTTCTTTTGCTAACAGACACTTACACAGCTAAAAGCCATATTTCACATTACTATAATTAGTTTTGTTTCTTACAAAGTCTGAATTTCAGTTTCTTGCATTTTTTTTTTTTTCTGTTGAGCACCAACCCTAATTTTTCAGTGTTCACCACAGATTTTATTTAAACTATGCAGTCATGTCATTCCAAAATGTATTACTCTAATGTATCATGCAGTTAAGTATATTGTATGCCTACTTTATTTTTTTGGGCATTTAGGCCTTTATTGTGACAGTTCAGACATGAAAGGGGAGATGCCAGAATAACCCACATTGTGTCGAGGACTGAACCTCTTTATTTGCTCTACTTCTACCCTACCCTATTGTATGCCTAGTTTATAGTACTTCTCTCCCCTCTCAACAGCTTTAGTCGAGGGGCTCTTGTATATATCAAATCCCTTTATTATCTCAACTCAGTTCCTAAAAATACAACAAGATAACATAAAAATATCTTGTGTTGTGGTTGAAGATGTCTACATTGCTGAGCTGATGGTGGAAAGTAATGTCACACTGGATGCCCTGACCGTCCTGGGGGCTCTGCAGAACATAACTGACCTCATAGTGACCGTTAATGGTCCACCGCCCGATAATGCCACATTCACCCTCCTAAACAGTACACTAATAACAGGTATGGTGATGAAGCACTTTCTTTTTTCCATTATTATTTCAAACAGTTTTTCCTTAATAAATTGAGTGTGAAATGGATGGATGTAGGGGGCAGATCTATGAGCAAAACACATGCTGGGGAAAGGATAGCCAGTACACTGTAAACCTAGATTTTGGTTTTAGTTAAACTTGTGAGTGGTCATGAATTATTCTTTCATGTTTTATTAAGTTGGCTGGCTAGTTCAGTTAGCTGGCTAACTCACTTGCCTTGTAGAACAGGCCCAGGTTTCTGTAGCCAGCTTTGGTTTTTCCCTTTGCTCTAGTTTCTGGTTGGTAACAACCTCTTGTAAGGCACTTAGCGCTTTGCAATTATTTATTTTGGAAAAGTTAACAAGAGCTTTTTGTCTACACATACACTGCTACAATACGTTGATGACACGCACATATCTGGTGTTTGGTGTTTTAAACCCCCAACGTCGTCTTCCAGGCAGCGCTCCATGGAAGGCACTAGGGTTAGGCAAGGGTTAGGGTTAGGGTTAGGTGCCTTGAAGTCGACGGTCGCAGCGCTGCCTTGAAGTCGACGGTGGGGGCTTAAAACACCATCGAGCCACATTTCTTTCTCCAGTGTATGTCCTTTTAGATTTTCTTTTTTTACTATTATCAAAGCTCATAATAGTAAACTGATTTGTGGCCATATTGGACTCTATGCTATTAATAACCAAAATCAACTGTGCCAGCTGTTTAAAAACAGTCCTAGGTTTTTTTGGGGTTTGATAAACAACCAAACAAGAGTCCTCTGTGAAAGACCTTGAGAGTATTCTCTGCTCTTTACACTGGTTGAAGTGGGTGGGGCTTAGTTACTGTAGATTCAAGCAATGATACATATTTCCATGTTCCAATCAGAGTTTAAACGAAAATATGCTGTAAATTGTGTGGTTGTTTACTTAGGCAGGTAACTGTCTATCAAATGTGATCAAACCACACTCACACAGTCCTGATGAAGTAGATTCAAGTGAGAAATAATTGACACTTGAAATCAAGACTTTAAGAATTTGACTATTGTGCTACTTTTTCCAGAGTGCCTGATTATTGGAGATAATACCCAATGCAACTGCAGTACCGGGTACGTTTGGAGCAACCAAGTGTGTTACAATTTTAACTGTTGCCGTGAAAGTCCTTGCACCCAAAATGTGTCCAACATCACACCACTTTGCATTGCCAAAGTCCAAGGTAACAGCCCTGATGCATGAACAATTCACCTTCTTTTGTTTTGTAGAGCTTGTGCTAGTATTTTCTTTTGATTATTTACTGTATTTTAAATTAATGTAACATGATGGAATAAATGTCATTGTAGTCCTGCATACCACTGTGTTGTAATCCTATATTTTACTCATTCATTCTTTGCTTTTCTCACTTATGGGCAAATATGCTTATTGAAATCGGAACTGAAACTTATGATAATGTTTGCAATTAACAGTTGGCATCAATGGATCAGTCATTATTGATCCCACCAAAACTACAAAAAACGACATAACTACACAGGTACAGCTCACTCTCATTACAAAAGTATACTTTTACATTCCTAAAGATGTTTGTCACTGTAAGACACAAGTCTAATTTATTCATCTTTTTTTTTCAAAGCTTCAAAACAAATTTGGAGGACTGAATGGGTTTCAGTCCCTGAATGTAACCAGTCCGAGGTATTGTACTTTGCAAAGATATGGACCTTTATGTGTCAATTCTTTTTCTATCAAATAAGACCTTTAACTGAAATGAATAGTGTTATGACACCTTTAACTATTTATGTATTGTCAAAAATATTCCAGCAGTCAAATTTGCTTAAATAAAATTTGTCTTGACCCCTTAAAAATGAGCATGGGCTACTGCATATTATATAGTGTAACAGACTGTGTTTTTCGGTTTAAACGTTAAGAGTGTCACTGTTCAGAGACAATAGTCCAGTTCAGATAAGTGACTGTTGGGTGACACAGATTTCCTGAAGTCAGTGAAGTTAACATGTTGTTAGCTTAGACGCTGTGCTGCCTGTCTGCAAGTCTGTAGTTACTGGCATTTCTATCAACCAATGAAAAATGGTCTTGGGTGGCTCTGAGCGCCGAATGGAGCAACGGTGCATCGGCAAATTAGCCTCGGGAAGGAACTTGTTTTAGTGGAAGTGCAGTTTTTGGGACGGGATGCTAGCGAGCAGGGAGTTTGCTCTTTTGCCATGGCTACGGCCCACGGTAGCCTGTGTTCAGGTCAGAAATAAAGCTGCAACAAACTAGCTAAAGTCTCACCGTTTGGTTTTCACCTATGTTGTCAGTTGTAAATCTCATATTACAAACTGATATTTTCTTTCTCACTAACCAATGATCTTTCATTGATCTTTTCCAAATCTTAAAGTCTAACGGTTGTTGGCTTTGAGGCAGCTGTCAGCGTCAAATTTAACACCTCTACACTTCAAAGCATTGTGACTAACCTGGAATCTGCGCTTAAAGCTGTACTTTGGGTCGACGTTGTAGGTCAGTATAAAAGTGTTGCTGTTTATTGTCATTCATTTAGTTCATGTTAACTTTTAACTATTTCTAAGCTGTACGTGCGCGCTTAATAGGCTGCTATCTTCTGTGTTCTGCACTGAGTATATGTGGCCATGATGCATCAGAATTATCTTTGGTTTTTATTTTATTTTTTAAATCCAGTAATCAATCTGTGTGTCTTTGTTTTTTTATATTAAATGATGTATATAGTGCAAATATGTGTAAAATGTTGGCCTTACAACATCACTGCCAAACACATTTACAGGGACTAGTCCATCTTGGGCATAATAAGCAGCTAATTCACATTTTGCTATTATATTATATTCACTTTCTATTTCCTGACCTGTGTTTATTGCAAATAGATCCAGTTTTACTGTAAACTGCAGTGAACAGCACCTTATTGAAACTGGCTACATGTGTGAGAATATAACATTTAGATGATAATCATTTTTTAAACTGATCAGCTCCTAATAATAAAAGGGGGTATTTTTCAGATAGAAACCAAAAATGATGATCCTCCTCTAACACATTCAGTGTATTTTTATGCATTAAGAAACCAGGTGAATTAAAGAACTTGGAGAACGTATTGCAATGCGTTGTAGCAGTCAACCTGTTACTGTAAGCCTAAATATACATATGAGCATGATGGGGAGCCTTTCATGATTATTTTATGATTAATGATTTTTGTTTAAATGTTTGTTTTTTGTTGGTGCGTGTCTGTTTCCGAACACACAGTAAGAGAGGTGACGTTGGTTGATGTTGTAAGCAGTGTTGGGCAAGTTACTTCCAAAATCTAACACATTATAGATTACTAGTTACCATCATTTGAGAGTAATTCGTAATATTACAATATTACTGTCTTTGAATTGTAATGCTTTACACTACCTTTGCGTTACTTTTGTAAAAGTATAAAGTAGGAGAAAATTAAAATGCTCAATTAAAAGTAAGCCTTTCAATTTAATTGAAGTACGGTATAGTTACTTTCCACCGCTGATAAAATGTAATGCTAATATTTACATGTAGCAAGCAATGTTTCTATCTGTCAGCTGCTCGGACACACAGCTGTCCGCACTGATGTACCATTTCCTGTTGGTACACAGATGTTGTCATACCGTCTCTGGCCATGAGAACAATGACGGGAAAGCGCCTCGCTTCTACGCAGCGTAAATAACTCCTGAAAATAATGTCCATCTCGCAAATGTATCTGTATCTGCAGTCATTTCAACCACCGAATTCCAGCAACAGGAAATAACACTCACAGACTTTTTTTCTGTGCCGAAATGTTTCGTGTTTACTTTTTGTAACGCATTACTCCCAACACTGGTTCTAAGGATCATTCTCTTTTGCAACTGGCCTGTAAACAAGACTAAAGCCCTATTTGCATGGGACTAGTATTACCATGGGACCCCCACGTCTGTGTTTCATGTAGCGCATTCACACAGGATAAGCAGAGTCTGTATTTTAGCTGAATTATCCCCCACATATGTCAAGGCTCTGTCTTTCATTTATAATTGCCAACACAGCTAATAAAACCCTGAATCAGAGAGATGGTGATTCGCACGGGACTAATATTATCACACGACCTCTGTGTTTCGCAAAATATGGCAGGTATTTGCTGTGGAATTTTTACTCAACAAATTATAGACATGGCATATCCACACGACCTCCATAATTATTGCAAATTACTAGAGGTCCCTAGGTAATACTAGTCCCATGTAAATAGAGCTCAAAAGTATAAAATGGTCTTTAGAAGCTGGGATAGACAATGTAGTGCAAAAGTGTTGTTTGTTAGAAACTTAAGTCCTCTGGCAACAGATTTCTTGAAAATCAACTTTCCAAGTCTTTAAGATAAATTGCCATTGGTCAAAGTAGTCAGCAAACATTAAAATCAATACAATCATCCTCTGAGATGCGTGACTATGCACCACGGAGATTGAACCACAACACGTTAAGGTATCTTGCTCCGTATCAAAGTCTTGGATAGACAAATGACGATGATGTAGGGACTCACAGACCAATGGACTGCCATTAAAAGGCTATACCTCCTACTTCTAATCTAATCATAATTACTGTATTGCTGTGTATTTATATTGCTTTCTTTACACAGGAATGGTCACCATAGAGTCCCCAAGTAATACAGTGAAGTACGAGTCTGACCCAGTACTAAAATGCACATTTGAGGAGGCGTCAGGGAGTTCTGGCTGGAACATGACCACGCAGTATCAGCGCTTTGAGCTCAACACAGGCACTGTGGTGAAACTGAACTACGACTGTGCCACACAGGAATACAAGTCTTGTGTTGGAGTTACACTCCAGAAGGTGACAGGCCTCTGGTCAGGCGAGTACAAATTAAAGTTGAACTAAGTTAAAATGTATTTTTGCTAAGAACTTGTTTTGACTTGTGTACAGGTCAAAATTGTAATTACAATAAAGACAATGGTTTATTTATAGCACCCCCATAGGCGGAGTTTGACATTCGAGCCAGGGGGGCAAAAAAAAAAAAAAACTCATTGTAGCAACTGAGACCTGGGGAACACAGCATGATCACATATGGACAAAACAAACATGCTAAATAAACATAGGTTTATTTTTTTAAGCAGATTTGAATTTACATTGTAACAATTTAAAACCTAGAGCTCAATTAAGTTAAAAAAAGAAGTCCATAACGCATATAATTCTTGAGCGACAGATGCAAAAAATCCCCAACAATCTCTGTCCCCACAGGGCAGGCTGAACGCTTCTCTGTTCACAACGCTGCCTGTTCTGCTTAACGTGAAAAAGCTTAACGTGGTTTAATGTACCTCAACAACGATCACCAAATTTATCATGGCCATATCTTGAAATGAACACTTATGCCTGTCAAAAGAACTTGACAGGCTATGGCGAGGAAAAAGCGAGGAAAAAGCTTGTACCTAAACAATGATTACCAAATTTCTCTCATATTGCTCCTCATAACCACTGAAAACTGTCAAAAAAAATCTAACCAGAAATGTGGTGATGATTGATGGTTGTTTAGGTATATTAAACCACGTTAAGCTTTTTCATGTTAGGACTTATAAAGCCCATGAGAACCGTGGGGAGTCAACCAACAGCTGCTCCGCTGCCCTGCTGAAAATGTGAAGCAGAAACGCTAAATGTCAGATAACGTCCATAATAATTGGACTTTGGGTTCTATTTTTTGACAGTTTTCCGTGGTTATGAGGAGCAATATTAGAGAGAAATTTGGTAATCATTGGTCATTGTTTACGTACATTAAACCTGACCTGCGCGAAAAGAAAAAAAACGTGTCGCCATTGTACCCAGCACTTCTGGAAATGTACCTCCTGATGCGTCTCTGTCCCCAGCACATTTCAAACCAAACTGACGCCCGTGGGCACGGCTGTGTTGGAGCACAATAGACAGACGGTGGCAGAATGCCCCGACACTTAAATTCAACTAACATGTAGGTTAACAGTGAGCAATCAGTGTTGGACCTCCAGTCTGTTGAGATACCTCTCCAAACGCAGAAACCAAGCGCAATCGCACCATAAAATGTTAAGACACGTTAAGAAAAAAGATCAGTATTTTGCCGTAATCCAATGACATGAAAACAAGTCATCCACAGCGATCAGTAGATTCCCAAACAGAGTCACGGTGTATCCAGCAAGGCCTATACAAGCGTCACATTCACCAGTCAGCTCCAAACAGGTGAACGAGGTGAATAAAACGTATCAAAGTCCAAATCTACACAAAACGCGCATTCAATTAGTAAGCTGACAGCAAATGTATATGCATGGCATTTAGGCAACCTTTATTGTAACGTTGGCACGACTAGTGCAACAAATGTCCCGACTAGTGCAACTAATTATTGTTTTTTGCGTCCTGCATATGCGTCGACAATGGTCTCAGGTGAGAGGCAGAGCCCTGAAAAAATATTATTTTTACTAAAGCAGTATATGAAATCAGATGTATTACCTATCCCCATTTAGTTGTTTTGTGTTTTTAAAGTATTTATAAAATATCTGGTTATGTCAGAAGTAATTATTCCACTCATTTTTGAAACATCTGCAATTAATTATGCAAATTATGCAATTACCCGTTTCAGCTACCATGGGGGGCAGTGCTCCCCCTGCCCCCCCCCCCCCGCAAACTCCGCGCATGAGAACCCCCTACATTAGTGTTCTCCAGCAGAGGGCCCTTGAAAAGTCTGGAATATATTTTATTTCACCCGGATATTTTCATTTCCTAATTAAATTTCATAATGCATGTCAGATGAGATGTAAAGTTAGTGTATTGGCTGAATAACTTGGTTGGTTGACTGACTACATTTTGTATAAAAAAAACTATCTAAGGTCTCACCCACCCCTTGCTAATGCGCCAAATGGTTTAGCCCATCTGCACGCATTTTGTTTATGTTAGCTAGTTCAGTTGAGCGTCTGGTGGAGCGCAAACTTCTGCTGTAGAAATGTCTTTCTCAAAGAAATCCAAATCAGGCTACCAAAAAAGAAAGGAAAGACAGGAAGAGGAGAGAAAACAAAATGAGGAGAAACAATTGGTAACTGACTTCTTTTCAAAGAGAGGTGAGCACAAACTAGAAAACGAAATCCATGGTGCTAAACTGCTTGAATATCTCCGTGACTGTTAGTGCTAAAAACAAACTGAAACAACCCTTATAAAGAGCAGAACATACACTTTCAAATGATAATTTGGTTATACTTGTAATCTGAGGTAAAGGCTAAATAAATAAACTACACTAACAATGCTGTTTGCATATAACACACCATTGTAATAGCCTAATTTAAAACATGTTTAATTTTAAATTAATAGGCTATAATGTCTATAATTAGCAATAATAGGCTAATCAGTGTCATAGGTAGCTTGGTAGCTCATCGGTAGATACATATCATGTCAACATTATAGTTATGTCAGATTCAGTAGAAGCAGATCTTAACATTGTGGAAGACATGGCCCTCAGTTTCAGAAACTGTCACAGCAGGGAGCAACAGACCCCTCATCCTCCTGTTTGGATTTGAGACAAGGGAAGCTTATATCAAAATTAAAGCAAACCATGTTTAGCCATTTTAACTTAAAGGTGTTAAGTAACACTAACATATTAGTGTGTTTTATTATATTAGGTTACAATTAGGATAAGAGGTTAATATCAGATGTATCCTTCATAGAGAAAGATGACAGAGAACATCTGATTGAGGATTGAGCAGGGAGCTCTGAGCACAGTGTGGAAATAAGAGCTGAGGAACTGGAATTTTCAGAATTTCCAGGCACGTCCAGCTGGGAGGAGGCCTCGGGGAAGACCCAGGACTAGGTGGAGGGATTATATCTCCAACCTGGCCTGGGAACGCCTCGGGATCCCCCAGTCAGAGCTGGTTAATGTTGCTCGGGAAAGGGAAGTTTGGGGTCCCCTGTTGGAGCTGCTCCCCCCGCGACCCGACACCGGATAAGCGGACGAAGATGGATGGATGGATGGATGGAACTGGAAAGTAGGCAGAGCACTGCAGACCAGTTTTTGCCAGAGGATCCAGGACTATGGCCAGATAAATTAACAGATGATCAGAGAGACACCATAGTAGGCAGGTTGGCAAGTAAAGGTACAGAGAAAACAAACAAAATGTAGGAGTAACCACAGTAAAGTAGGCTAGAGAATGTTGACAAAGGAGGTTTGAAATGTGTGTTATCAGGCTACTCTAAGCATTACTTATAACTAATAGTTATTACCCTATAAACATCTAGGCCCGATTATTATTATTTATTTTTTTGGGGGGGGTGTTGAGGAGCATGGGGGCCCATCAGGACTGCCTATGCATAGGGCCCAGGGTCTTGTGCTACGCCCCTGCCCGTGAGCTAAAACATTCAGATTTCCAACTATTCTGGACACTCCAGTTTCAACAGTTTTTTCTACGCTCGGCTAAGTCTTACGCAACTCTAAGCCGGCCTTCTATAATTGGTCATCTGCTCCAAGTAGGCAGGAGGAGAGAGGGGGAGAGAGCAGCGCTGTTGACTGCATGGGAATGAATCGCAATGGAATTACTGCTAAGAGGGTTTAAAAAGTCACTAAATCTAGCGAGAAAGTCACCAAGTTGGCAACATTATCCACAACGCTACTGCTGAATCGCTCCCTGATTTCCCTAAGAACTGCGCAAAATCACAGACCGGGTGTGCGTTAATCGCGCATAAAAAAAAATTTAAAAGGGAAAGGAATTTGCGTTAGCTCGTTATTATGGCGTACATTTTGACAGCCTTAATAATATCATAATCACTATATCAGCCACAGGGGGGCTTTTTATCTTCAACTTTTGATACTTCTGTTTAATGGGTTTGTTTAATTCCAAGACAATCTGCTGGTAAAACTTCTGATCTAAGTCCTTAGCGAGAGAAAAAGTCATATCCAGACTTAGTGTGAATTTGCCTTTGTGTTCCCTGCAGGCACATACGAGTGTGGATTCACCACTGGGTCAGTCAGGCAGACAGCCAAGGCACAACTGAATGTGGCACTCCTGCCTGATGTGATCACCTTGACGATCAACCCTCTTGCCGCAGATTGTTCAGGATGGCCGAACACAAAGACTCAACCTATAAAGGTCACTGCCACCATCGCAAACAGCACAGAGAGCTTTGTTGTTTGGTGGAACGACAAGGGTGGAATAAAAAACTATCTAAATAACCAAAGTATGACAAACCTACAGTATCTGTCAAATCTGTCTTGTTTTCTTCTGTTCAGCATTAAAACTCTGCCATAATTGATAACTTTAACGCAAATTTAAATTCACATTTCTGCAAAATAGATACATTTCCACAACCACAAACCTAACCCTAAAACTAATATCCATTTTCTTTACAGCTGATGGAGGTAACCTGGTCTATGATTTTAACGCTGACGTCAGTTGCCAGAAAATCCCCGAAGCACAATATGTAAATGTCACTTTTCAGAACACAATAGGACAAACAAGAACTGCACAAGTGAATATCCCAGTAATTTATGGTAACTGCTTTTTTACATGTTTTTATTCTACTAAATCTGCTTTATTTTGAATTTAGCCTATGGTATAATATATGATATATTCTCACATTGACAGAATACTATATTACTTTGTTTATAGTTTTTAGTTTTTGCGTCAACTAATGATTCCCTATATTTTTCTCCAAGCGGGTGCACCGTTTTGCAACGAAGAGTCGATAAATCAAGAGGTTTGGCCAAAAACCCCAGGCGGTGCCACAGTGATTAATCGAACATGTGAAGTGGGCAGGGTTGGCTATAAGTCACGCACTTGTAAAGACACTACCTGGACACCAGTGAGCTCCTACTGCGTCAGCGAACAGTTGAACAAAGTTGTAGATGCTGCAGACGTGAGTGTGGCATTACAGCTCATGACCCTACTGACTTTACTGTCAAACATTACACATTCACATGGCAATATTATATTGTATTATACTGTATAAAAGTTGTGAGTAACTTTGAGTAAATTAATGGACCAAAAATTTCACAAAAGAAAAGTTCTTTCTCCAAAGTCGTTCTCCAAAAACAAAAGCTTTATAACATTCTATACAGGATACAGGACACAGGATGACCTATCAAGATTTGTCTCTTTACCATGTCACCTCACTGCTCTGAGACTGCGTTTAAATTAGCTTACAAGATCATTAGAATGTTACTGAAAATAAAAGGCTTCATCGAAAACGTTATAAATGACACTATTAAAAATGCCAACCACATTATGCTAAACAGATAGCTTGCTAATGTAAACAAAGTTCATACTGTTTGTTGCCAAAATGTAATGTTATTATTCGTAACTCAAATTACTGTGATATGGACTTGTTATATTTAGGAATCTGAGATAAATTCACATTTCTAGCTAGCTAATTTCTGAATATTGCAGTGACCTGATGCCAACTAAATATCTTAAAACTCCACACCTACATTGATTTTGTGTATTGAAACGATAAACAATATGATGAAACTGTCTACTTTTTATTTTTATTTTTATCATTACTTACTACTGTGTAAAGCCTTCACATATAGAGCCATATAATTCCATATAGTAAGGGAAATTATTCCAAATTGTCCACTTCATCTTGAAACCCCCCTTTAAAATTTAATTGGACTTTAAAAATATATATATATTGTCTTTAGGAAGCCTGTTATTTTGACCACTAAAACAGAACTTTTTATTTTTGGAGATATAATTTGTATGCTTTTGTTCATTGTTACAAATAATTCTTTTTTCTAGAACTTCGTGAAGGGACTAGGGGCTACCCAGGACGTGGCCGTGGTTATATTTGGAGGACTTAAGAACAGCTCTATTGCTCTATTGGCTTCTGGTTCCAATAACTCTATTGCTGACATTAGAGCTTCCGTCAATGTTCTTGATGCAATGTCCAGTGGATCAGCAAATGTTGCCTTGCAAGATGATCTCTTTCCTGTAAGCCTCTATTGATTATTATTTCTTTTACTGTATTACATGTAGAGTTTTGAGCTTGAAGGTTTATGCTTGACTATGGAAAATGCTGTTTGAAAACAGAAACCTTTAACAAGGTCACACGTAGGCTACTTGTTTTTAATATTCCTCCATAGGACCATCTGTTATCACATGACCAAAATTCTACACCGAGATCACTTGATAAAAGATAGTCCCATGGGTTTCAAACGTTCAAGATCACATGAGAACAGAAGAGGATGATAAGCTGCCGTTCCAAGACAAATGTGGCACCATTGCCACATTTGATAGTTTTTCCCTGCAGTGAGGCACACCGGTGTGGGACAACTAGATTCCATGAAAAGCCATTAGCTGAGTAGCTTTCACTCTAAGCTGTGATTTCAGTTATTTCGGAAGGCCCAGGTTCATCTTAAACTGTGTTGAGGGCAGCAGTATCAGCAAGTAAAAAAAAACATTATTAAAATTGTACGGTAACAAAAATGGAAAAAAGTCTTGTAGCACCTTTGACCTCAATTGAAGGCGGCCCAGGATTCCACGTAACCAACTAGTTCACACCCCCAACTTGTGAAATACTGCAGTACTACATACCCTAAATATCCTTTAGCCTCTGTATGTGACGCACCAAATCTGCAAACGGTTGGGTGGTGTATGGGTCAAACAACAAAGGACTTTTTAACCCAGGACACATGTCCCGTTCTTGTTCCGCGTGTCAACACACAATTTTTTTTAACCTCACCCAGGATTTTTTCCCAACCCTTACCAAGTAGTTTTACCCAGGGCTTTCGAAAAATGGGGTTCCAACCCAAAGAATCAAAAATTGCCACATGGTCCTGATCATGCACGTTGAAAAATGATGCCAAGGGGATACCCAGAGCATTAAAAAGTTACACCAAGGGGTCCTAATCAAGCATCATTATTTGACAAGTTGGGAGAGAGAATGTGTTGACGTAATTACTTAACTCACACATCACAATATCCAAAGGCCAACTAGTACGACGCGTGACCATAGAAATAAAATGGATAGAAAGGCAATTGAACTGTTTGCTGTGGTCATTTGATTCATTTTAATTATTGATATGACATGAAAGAAAGTAAAGCTAATTAAGAGGTAGATTACTAAAACATTAAGTAGCAATGACATAACCGGCTGCCATAAACGTCATCATAACCGGCAAAAGCAACTAACAACAATTGCAAAAATATGAAGCTGCTAGCTAAATATTTGGTCACTTGAGTTTAGCAAATCCGTGCATTTTGGTAATCTGAGTGTCAGAACGCACACCACTTTTGCCCATTTAATTTGTCACTTTCACTCTTTCTAATTTTCATTAGCGTACGCAGTGAACTTTTAGGCTGAGGTAAGGCACAGCAGTGCTGCAACACTGTTTTGCAATAAAGGAACACGCCGACTTATTGGGAATTTAGCTTATTCACCGTAACCCCCAGAGTTAGATAAGTTGATACATACCCTTCTCATCTCCGTGTGTGTTGTGTCTGACGGCTCCAGTGACATCAGGCCAGCACAGAACATGCAGGTGAATGGTTCCAGCAATCCTACTGCTCCGAATAAATGACAAAATAACTCCAACATGTTCCTATTTACATGTTGCGATTTGTAGAATCACAGCGTGTACAAAAACAACGTAACATGAGACACAGCGATCTTCTAACCGTAAACAAACCGGGAACTATATTCTCAGGCGGAAGAATATAGTACTTGGGCAGAATGATTTGCTTTGCAGCAAGCCTGTCTGAGAGTATAGTTCCCAGTTTGTTTACTGTTAGAAGATGTCTGTGTCCCGAACACGTTACCGACAGTAAAATTGACTCCCGTACCGCGGGACTCCCGCCGGAATCACGTGACCTGAAAAATGTGACCGTGCTCACGCGGAGCACTGTACCCAACTGACAGGCACACTTTTTCAGCTTAGAATGACTATAGGAACCGCTACAACACAACAACCTCGCTGTCCTCTCCACTCGACGGACAGACACACTTCCTCGGCTTAGAATTATGGGGAGAACCACTAAAAATAACACTATCTTGCCATCCTCTCCAGCCGACTAAACACACTTCTAAGCCAATACGGCTTAGAATTACGGCAACAATCGCTAAACACACTGCAAACTCACAGTCCTCTCTTCCTGATTTACAGCCCCCCCTCTCTTGGCATAAAATAACTCACCACTGTCGGCTACGGCCGCTGAACAGGAGACACGTTGTAAACAGCCATGGCCCGCTTGCCTGGTCCTCCGGTAACGTTAGCTAGCAGTTAGCAGGGTTAGCATGGCGGTGTTAGCCAGGACCAGTTTATTTATAACCACTTTACTGGCTGTGTCTCAATTTTTTTTTGTTTGTTTGTTTGTTTTTTAAAGATTATTTTTTTGGGGCATTTTTAGGTAGGGTGACCAGATTTCCCAGAACTAAAACCGGGACACGTTGCGCACATAGGCGGAGTTTGAAATTCGAGCCAGGGGGGCAAAAAAAAAAAAAAAAAACTCATTGTAGCAACTGAGACCTGGGGAACACAGCACGATCACATATGGACAAAACAAACATGCTAAATAAACATAGGTTTATTTTTTTAAGCAGATTTGAATTTACATTGTAACAATTTAAAACCTCGAGCTCAATTTAGTTAAAAAAAGAAGTCCATAACGCATATAATTCTTGAGCGACAGATGCAAAAAATCCCCAACAATCTCTGTCCCCACAGGGCAGGCTGAACGCTTCTCTGTTCACAACGCTGCCTGTTCTGCTTAACGTGAAAAAGCTTAACGTGGTTTAATGTACCTCAACAACGATCACCAAATGTATCATGGCCATATCTTGAAATGAATACTTATGCCTGTCAAAAGAACTTGACAGGCTATGGCGAGGAAAAAGCGAGGAAAAAGCTTGTACCTAAACAATGATTACCAAATTTCTCTCATATTGCTCCTCATAACCACTGAAAACTGTCAAAAAATCTAACCAGAAATGTGGTGATGATTGATGGTTGTTTAGGTATATTAAACCACGTTAAGCTTTTTCATGTTAGGACTTATAAAGCCCATGAGAACCGTGGGGAGTCAACCAACAGCTGCTCCGCTGCCCTGCTGAAAATGTGAAGCAGAAACGCTAAATGTCAGATAACGTCCATAATAATTGGACTTTGGGTTCTATTTTTTGACAGTTTTCCGTGGTTATGAGCAGCAATATTAGAGAGAAATTTGGTAATCATTGGTCATTGTTTACGTACATTAAATCTGACCTGCGCGAAAGAGAAAAAAACGTATGCGTCATTGTACCCAGCACTTCTGGAAATGTACCTCCTGATGCGTCTCTGTCCCCAGCACATTTCAAACCAAACTGACGCCCGTGGGCACGGCTGTGTTGGAGCACAATAGACAGACGGTGGCAGAATGCCCCGACACTTAAATTCAACTAACATGTAGGTTAACAGTGAACAATCAGTGTTGGACCTCCAGTCTGTTGAGATACCTCTCCAAACGCAGAAACCAAGCGCAATCGCACCATAAAATGTTAAGACACGTTAAGAAAAAAGATCCGTATTTTGCCGTAATCCAATGACATGAAAACAAGTCATCCACAGCGATCAGTAGATTCCCAAACAGAGTCACGGTGTATCCAGCAAGGCCTATACAAGCGTCACATTCACCAGTCAGCTCCAAACAGGTGAACGAGGTGAATAAAACGTATCAAAGTCCAAATCTACACAAAACGCGCATTCAATTAGTAAGCTGACAGCAAATGTATATACATGGCATTTAGGCAACCTTTATTGTAACGTTGGCACGACTAGTGCAACAAATGTCCCGACTAGTGCAACTAATTATTGTTTTTTGCGTCCTGCATATGCGTCGACAATGGTGTCAGGTGAGAGGCAGAGCCCTGAAAAAAAATTATTTTTACTAAAGCAGTATATGAAATCAGATGTATTACCTATCCCCATTTAGTTGTTTTGTGTTTTTAAAGTATTTATAAAATATCTGGTTATGTCAGAAGTTATTATTCCACTCATTTTTGAAACAATGTAATTACCCGTTTCAGCTACCAGGGGGGGCAGTGCTCCCCCTGCCCCCCCGCAAACTCCGCGCATGTTTGCGCGTGACCGTAGTGCTTGTGCACGCACACGCTTTTTAACGTGAACATATGCCAGCCCAGGTCAGACCTAGACACAGACAGTAACTTCATTATTTTGATCGTTGGGTCCTCATCTAATAATAACAGTGTTTTTTCCTGTAAAATTAACAAAATTGCTGCAACGGTTTAGTGTGAGATTCATGTTGAGATTTTTTCTAAAAAAGATTTTTTGAAGTGTTATTTATTCCAATAACACCAAAAGAATTAAAATGATTTATTGAAACATTTGAGCATTAAACACTTCCTCCATTCTGGGGAATTTCTACCTTTTTCTGAATCAATGTATGCTGCAAATATCTTTATGTAAAGGGAAACAGATTACAATCCAAACATAAAACATAATGGAATATAAAGCAGTAAGGCTCTTAGGCATTCTGTATTGCTTTCAACTATTTATTCTGCTTTGGATCGACTTCCTAATTATATCTGAGTCAGCACACATGTAGCCTGGGCATCATTTACTCCTCCCTCCTGTTTTGCGTCTTTTGTTGGGGAAGTAACCTCCTTAATATGCATATGACAATTAGGCTATTACAAGAATAAAGTCACTATATTTAAGAAAATAATCTATACCTGCACCATAGTCTGCTGTGCATTACGTGATTGCTCTGCTGATACGGTACATCTCAGACCTCCTGACAGACACAGGGCCCCGTTTGGGTCTCTGGTGTCTTAATGAGACAAATAGTTTAGTTAGAGAAGTGGCTGTACGCTGCTATACATCGGAGGTGGAAAACCAAAACTACTGCGGAAGTACACGGAGCACAAACGCAACACATCTGTAACAGCATTGTCCACAGCTGAGCGCATCCATAAATCTGAAGGTGCCCTGCATTTAACAGCGAGAGAGTGGGCTGAAGCCCCGGCAAAATTGTCTGACGCTGCTCTTGGTGTAAACCGGGACATTTTAGCGTCCCGAGAGGCTTTTGTTGGGACTCGGGACACGCAATTCAAAATCGGTACTGCTCTACCAACTGAGCTAACTCGACCACGTGTCTCATTTGTTTTTGCAACTAACCAACTAGAGTACTCTAGCTATATAATTCAATGTGAGTACACAAATGTTGAAATTACATAACATGCCCGTCCCTTTTGGCGTGATAAATTAGCTTGATGCTAATGCTTACCTATTCAGGAGGAAATTATCCAACTCTGCATCCTTTTGGTCTCTAAACTGTCTCCATCTTTCAAATACATCTCCAATATTTACCAGGGGTTTGTTACGTCTCTGGTCATGCAACTGTTAGAAACATGCCGGGTAGAATCTATCTCTGTTGAGCCTTTTATTTTTAAAGATTACGAAAATTTGGAGAAAGGAGAAAATACTGGCATTAGCATTGATGTCAGAAAAGATAGTATTTCAAATTAGCATGTTATCTTAAAATCTGATGAGGCATTGGGGTCATTTTTGAATTTATTATAGTAAATAAATTGCATATTGGACCTTTAGGATATCCCTACTGTAGATAGACGTTGTCTCAGCACTGATTTTTGTTTTATTCTTCTGTTTCAGGATATTGTTAATGCAGCAAGCAATATGTTGAACAAGACCTGGAATGGAGCCAACATTTCTGTTGTTCAGAACATCTCATCGACCTACCTTCAGTCTGTGGAGAGTCTGGTGAAGAATATCAAGGTCAACACGAGCAATGGAGTGAAGAGTTCTAATTTAGACCTCAAATTCTGCTCTAGGAGTGACTGTAATATTTCTGTGTTTGACATTAGCGTGAATCTGAACAAGACCAACGGAATAATGAAAACTGTTGCTGTGAAAAATCTAATGGATAAATTAAGAAGCACCATCGAAACATCGGAGCCAACAAGCCTCTTAATATCAGCCACACTTGAGAACAACAGCGATTCGTCTTTAGGAATTCGACTGCAGTTCCCCCAGAAGCCGCTGACTTCCAAAACTAAACCTAACTGTGTCTTCTGGGACACCACAAAAAGCGACTGGTCGACTGTGGGATGCACTGCCAAAACTAGTGATGGTAACGGCACAGTCTGCGAATGCAACCACCTGACTGCGTTCTCTGTCCTCATGTCCAAGAGGGATGTATCTAATCCAATCCTAGATATGATCACCAATGTGGGCTTGGGTGTGTCCATCTGCTCCTTGCTGATCTTCCTCATCGTTGAATATCTAGTGTGGTCGGCTGTGGTCAAGACCAACCTTTCCCATTTCCGTCACACAGCCATAGTGAACATTGCCATTTTCCTCTTGCTCGGTGACTGCAGTTTCTTGGCTTCCACCTCTCCTCAGAGTCTGAGCGAAACCTGGTGCCTAGTTTTGACAATATGCAAGCACCTGTTTTTCTTGGCCATGTTCAGCTGGATGCTGTGCATGAGCGTCATGCTCGTCCACCAGCTCATCTTCGTCTTCAGCCCGCTGAGGAAAAGAGTCTTCATGTTCTTCTCCAGCATCGTGGGATACGTTTGCCCATTGTTAATAGTGGGATCCAGCTATGTGTATTGCAAATACACCAACAAGCCCTACAATGATGATAAATGCTGGCTAGTTTATGTGAGACTTTTGGAGGGTTCCGTGCATGCTTTCTTCCTACCTATTGGAACTGTTATTTTGACAAATCTCTTTTCCATGGTGGTCGTCATTCTTACGCTCTTGAATTCCTCGGCCCCTGAAGGCAGCAAGACAGATGACAGGGAGACAGCCAAAAGCATCCTTAAAGTGGTGGTCTTCCTAACACCTGTCTTTGGAGTAACATGGGTTTTTGGCTTCGGTCTGCTCCTACTGATTGAGGACACAACCCTGTTTATTATTGCTAACTACAGTTTTACCATCCTCAATTCCTTCCAGGTAATTTGAAAGCCACAGAACCAACAGAATGTTCATAGTAGGGATACATGAATGCAACTTTTTCTCTTCCAATACCATGTCCAATACCTCAGCTCAGCTACTGATACAAATTTCCAAACTGATACCACTGCTCTCTTTTCTCCAAATTTTACCTGTACTTATTCTGTATGCTTCACTCATTGGGATCATTCAGTCAGTATGGTCCCTATTCCCAAAAAAGCTAAGGTGTCTAACAGTCTTTCAAATCTGAGGCCTATAGCTCTGACCTCGCACATTATGAAGTGTTTCGAGAGGGTTGTACTAGATCATCTAACTATGCAGGTGTCTGCCTTTCAGGATCCTTTGCAGTTCGCATATAGGAAAGGTGTGGGGGTAGATGATGCACTATTATATATGGTTCTCAATATTTACAGTCATCTTGAAACTACTGCCAGTTCCGTTAGGATAATGTTTTTTGACTTTTCGAGTGCTTTTAATACTATACAGCCTCATATTTTAGCTAGTAAATTAATTGATTTTAAATTGCATAATACCACTATTGCCTGGATTTTAGATTACCTTTTAGCACGACCACAGTTTGTTAGGATTGGTAACAAACATTCTGATACCATTCTAACTAATACTGGAGCACCTCAGGGCACAGTTTTATCTCCCTTTTTATTTTCTCTTTATACTGCTGACTACAGGCATAGTCAGCCATCTTGTTGGGTACAAAAATTCTCGGATGACACTGCTTTAGTGGGTTTACTTAATCAGGGTGATGATCTTGCCTACAGAAGGGAGGTGCAGTCTTTTTATACCTGGTGTGAGTCTAACTTTATGAAACTGAACGTAGGAAAGACCAAAGAACTTCTTATTGATTTTAGGAAGAAAAAAGAGAAGGTCCTTCCAGTTACAATTAATGGGCAGTTGATTGAAATAGTGCAGTCATATAAATTCTTAGGTATATACCTGGACGAAAAATTAAACTGGAAGGAGAATACGAATGTCCTAATGAAGAAGGCTCAGTCGAGATTGTTCTTTTTGAGAAAACTTAGATCATTCAACATCAGCACAAAGCTCTTAAATGTTTTTTATCAAGGGATTTTGGCTAGCGTACTTTTTTATGCTGTACTGTGCTGGGGAGGCAGTATATCTGTTGAGGACAAAAATAGGATAAACAAGTTAATCAAGAGAGCTGGTTCAGTTATTGATGTACTGGAGGTTATTGTAGAGAAGAGGATTAGTTCAAAACTAAAAATTGTCCTGCTTTTTGAAGGGCATCCATTACACCCTCTGTTCAAAGGACTCCGAAGCTCTTTCAGTGAGCGATTGGTAATGCCTCGGTGCTCTAGTGAGCGCATGAGAAGGTCTTTTGTTCCCGCTGCGGTTAGATTTTATAACCTACACTGTTAACCGTTGGATATTATTTTTGTCTTTTATAATTTATTTATTTATTTATTGTCTCCTTATCACGGTCTATTGGTCTACTAGTCCAGAATTATTTGTTTGTTTATTTGTTTTTTAGTTGTGTATTGTGTTCGATTGCTGTATGGTTGGTGGCAAACCAGTTTCCCTATCGGGATTAATAAAGTTTTTTCAATTCAATTCAATTCAATTCATATGTAAAGTAACTAGGGATTGCCGTGGCGCTAAAACTGAGTCTGCAGTCCCTTTAAAGGGGAACTACACCTACATGTCAAAGGTCTTGAGCAGGCCTGGTTATAGACTGCTTTGAATTGGGGAGGAGGGGGCAGTGAGAAATGATGGTTGGTCTTCAAGCTACAAACCACTAGAGTAGCCGCTACATTAGTCACTACTAGCATAACACACAAACAAAAAGTGGTATTGAATATTTAAAGCTTTAGTGCTTAACTTTTTGATATTAATGAACGTCCGTTACATTCAAATCATTGCCAAATGAGCTGCTACAAAGCTCATTAAGACTATCGTGCGTGATCACTGAAGGCTTGTATCATATCACAACAGTTTTGTTGTCATTACTTAGAATTTGTCATGGGGGCGGCAGAGACTACGCACTATAGCGTTTTAAAATATCATTATGAAAATAAAATATTGCCCTTCATTTCTTTTCTTACAGGGCCTTTTCCTTTTGATAACAGGGGTTTTTGCAGAGCAGAAGGTAAGTTTGTCATTTGATATATGGGAATATATCTATCATGCTTTATCAGTGTCAATATGTAAATGGTTCTCTCTCAAATATCCTGTGGTCATAAGTAAGGATTCTCAACTGTGTTTGGGTTTGATGCCTGGGGCCCTAAATTGTTCCCAATTATGTTGTTGTTTTGTATTTACCAAATGCCCAGTTTCTTACAGATATTTCTGTAATTATTTACAGGTTCGCGAGGAAATGTTTAAGATCATAACGGTAAGTTTACCATGAGGTCTATCCAGAATTACACCACAAAATGATGGAAACATGTATCATAACTATGTTCCATTCCACCCTCAGGGAAAATCAAACGGAAAAACTGAGAGCACTAAGAATTTGAATTCAACCACATACACAAAAGACAAATGAAGACCAAGGTCAGTCTTATATTAAGACATTAATAGTCAAATTTTTACTTGTGTCAATGCATTTGTTGCATCTTTAACGACACACATTTTCAATAAGCATTGCATTTCATGCTTTTAGATGATAAAGTAATCTCCACTTTTAAACAAAATTCAAACTTTGAGCATCAAACTATTTTTTTGCAATCTGGTGAATTTTTCTTTTTTTTTCTGCATCAAGTTATTTTTCAAATGTTTCTATTTATGTAAAGGAAATTCTAATTGGTTTGTGGGGTGGGTTGCACGGCAGTTTTGAATATTGGGGGGATTGTATCCAGCCCATCCCCCTTGTAAATTACCCTATGGAGATGGGTCTGTCAGTTTAAATAGCAATGAATCACTTTTTCTGCCACATGTAAGCAGAAAATATATTTTGTGAGTTTGGGAATCTAGGCTTTAAATGTTCTACATTATGGCTCCAACACTTGTTCTCTCTACATTACAGATTATGGAGACGGAAACATCAACTCATATGTACTGTATGCAGCGCCACTTGTAGCCTACAACTCTTAAGAGTCAATATATTCACTAGACCAGGGGTCGGCAACCATAGGCCCGCGTGCCCCCATTGGCATGTAGTGGCTCAACCAATGGCACCCTAGCAATAAGTGCAAGAGAGTTTTTTGAAAATGTCCCAATGCCCAGGCCAAATGAGCTCTTTCACAGCCATTTACAAGAACACAGCCTGTTATTTAAGGTAGTTTTTCCCATCCGCATTCAGTGACGACCCGCCCTACTCTGCCTCTGATTGGCCAGTACTTTTTGACTTTTTCACAGAATGCTGTGCAATGGGAAAAAAATAACACGGTGGCAGGCTTAATGCAGATATGGCACACTGATTAACAAGAACATTTTAAAATCGCAATTCCTACTAAAAAGGTTGCTGAACCCTGTACTAGACAGTAACAAACGTATAGATGAATATCATAAAACTAGGTTAATTGTCATATAAAGTAAATAGAACACTGATCTTTTGATCATTTTTCTTGATTTGGTAGAACTGACCATTATTAATAGTAGTAGGACTAGCACTGATGGTCATCATCCTAAGCCGAGGCTGACAAAGATTAAACATTAAGTCAAATCCTGCAGGAGGAAGTTGTATGTAAATCTAACTATGTTTTTTTTCTTAATGATAAGATTATTTATGATTTGCATTATAAGTGCCATAGAAGTGACACACAATACTGAACTGTTATTTTATAGCTTTAAAGAGAGGCTTTGGATCCATAGTGACTCAAACCACTTTTGCTATTTTTCAACCTGGATCCTATTTTCCCATGTATTGATGTGTAAGTAACTAATGTGAACAAAAATCTTTGAAATTGGCCCAGTATTGAGCGAGAAAGCTGTAACCGGCAGCAGCGAACCCGGCTGCTAATACGCATCCTCAATTTCAGCCACTAAAAGTGCTGTTTATAATTCTAAGTATGTGAAAACATAATGGAACTGATCCCTACAGAGATAGACATTTTTGTTAAGGAGTAAAATCCTTTTTGTTTAACCAGAAACAGCTCAGAAATTGCAAACTTCAAAGATTGTTGTGTCATCAGTCACTCAGACACAAAAACAGGAAAAAAGGGTCCAGGTTGAAAAAAGACAAAGGGACCCTTTCATTATTTGTTGTGAATTATGTAAACCTATATTGAGTTGACTGTATAATAGAACATAGATTTGGGCTTGGTTTGATAATGTTGATTGAAATGAAAGTCTGTTAATCTACACTATTCCAAGTAAACTATAACCTCTACTTTGTGTGTCTAACCAGCGTATGTATCTAAAAAGATGTATTGAAATAAATGAATATAATGTCTTTTATTGTTCATTACATTATGCATGACTCTCTACATTTTTCTTCACTTTTAGTGGACTAAATAGGATTATCTTTATTATACACATCAAACAAACTTAAGACACAAAACTGCTGCTCTCCTGCAAAATGTTTAAATTTGACAGTTGACATTTTTTGCTTTAGTTGTTGGGGCTTGATTTCTAGCCATAGTCGAAGGAGGAATAAATTTAATTATTTCATGTGGGCGCACACCAGATATAGGCCCAGGGTTTTAGTGTCCATAAATGAGCCTATAAACTGATACTTATACTTCTCTCTCCAATGTTGGCACTGTATGCTATGCTGTGCTTTCACTGCTGAATGAATACAGAAGACACTTATTCACATATTTCTCAGAAATGTGTTTCACTGAGCTCTCCTGATGACGCTGAAGATGGCCAGTGTCAGGACTACAATCCCTGCTGCGCCGCCAATCAGCGCTCCCAGAATGCCTTGGTCTATGTTCAATTTTATCACACCTCTTACCAGCGTAGTAGGTGGCCTGGCTTGATGCACACCTGAAAGTCAGCAGATATAATTTTTTTTAGTTACGCAAAAATTTGATTCTCTTTGGCATCTTACTGAATTTTCTGTGTCATTTGTCATCTGGCTAGCAAGAGTAATTTAAGCAGTGTGCAGAGCTTTGTCTATACCAAACAGCAGTATTACATTTAGATCAATGGGGTGTGTACATTAGAAGAGATAGAAAACCCTACTCTGTTGTAGAAACAGAGAAAAGGATGAAGTAAAGATTGTGTTTTTGTTGGAAACAAAATAGGTTGGTTCAAGGGTGTTACATTGGTTTGAGAAAGGGGAGGGACACAAAACTGGGGGTCCTTTGCCAGACAAATGTTTTCAATTTGAATCCCATTTCCTGCATTTCTACATACATTAGGGACTATGATGATCCAAAATACAGGAAATAATTAAGTTGATCATAATGATAAATGCTGCCAGAAAGAATAGTACTAAACTATGTAGAAGAAAAAGAGGTCTTACTTTCTTTATTGTTTAATATAGGGGCGATCGCCAAGACTTGAGAGAATAATTTTATAGAGTCAAAAATGTTCACAATTTGAAAGTGTGGGGGGGGGGGACCCTGTGACCCCAGTGGAAATGACACCCTAGGGTTGGTTCACATAAATCTTACCTTGTAAAATTTTAAACCAATAGTTACTTATTACTTATTTGCTAAGGTTGGAAGAGAAAATCAATACCACTCTCATGTCTGTGTATTAAAGGAACATGCCGACTTATTGGGAATTTAGTTTATTCACCGTAACCCCCAGAGTTAGATAAGTCAATACATACCCTTCTCATCTCCGTGTGTGCTGTCTGACGGCTCCAGCGGCATCAGGCCAGCACAGAACATGCAGGTGAATGGTTCCAGTAATCCTACTGCTCCGAATAAGTGACAAAATAACGCCAACATGTTCCTATTTACAGGTTGTGATTTGTAGAGTCACAGCGTGTACAAAAAACACAGACACGTGGCTGTGTCTGTGTGAGACAGCCACCTTCTATCCCTAAACAAACCAGGAACTATATTCTTAGGCGGAAAAATATAGTACTTTGGCGGAGTGATATGCTCGCAGCAAGCCTGTCTGAGAATATAGTTCCCGGTTTGTTTACTGTTAGAAGATGGCTGTGTCTCATGTTACGTTGTTTTGTGTACACGCTGTGACTCTACAAATCACAACATGTAAATAGGAACATGTTGGTGTTATTTTGTCACAATTTGGAGCCGTAGGATTACTGGAACTATTCACCTGCAGGATCTGTGCTAGGCTAAGCTAATGCTGGAGCCGTCAGACAGCGTTACAGCACGCACGGAGATGAGAAGGGTATGTATCGACTTGTCTTACTCTGGGGGTTACGGTGAATAAGATAAAGTCCCAATAAGTCGGCGTGTTCCTTAAAGTACAGCAAGTAAGGATTAGCATAGTTTAACATGGCATCAAGACTAAAAGCAGAGGTAACAGCTAGCCAGGCTCCAAATTTTAAAAATCCACCTTCTAACAGCTCACCGATTAACACGTAGCATCTCATTTTTTTAATCGGTACAAAATCAGACATTTGTGTTTTTAGAGGGAGTTACGATAACAGTTTTTCTGTCCAACAAACACTTCCCAACCTTATGGCAATGACAAAACTCCAAGAAGTCACTGACACCAAGTAATAGTTGCAAAACACAATATAGCTGCCCATAAAACCACAAACTGCCGTTTTTACGTTTCTGTTTCTGTACATTTTAGACCAACAAGATACAACATGCTAACTACTTAGCTCTAGAGGTGCTGCTAGGCAAATCTTTTTTTTTTACTTTGGAGAAAGACAGGCAAGCTATTTCACCTTGATTCCAATCTTAATGTTAAGCTAAGCTAATGGACTTTTGGCTCTGGCTCCATACTTAACACACAGACATGAGAGTGTACTTTTAAAGACGTATGGGTGCAAGCCTTATGTAAGTGCTTACTTTAGCATTAGCCTGTGCATAATTGACATGGAATTTGAATTCATATCTTTCCAAGGTGAAATATCCCCAATTCTCTAAAAAAAAAAGAAAATCTGAAATTCCTACAATAAAAATGTACACATTTAGTAATGCAAATACAACAAATATATGTACACACCTGCATGAGGCTTTCCCTTCACTTTCCACACACACGCCTCCGTTAAAACAAGGGTTGGGATGACAAGGGTTGGCAGCACGTGCTTCTCTGTGTTTTGGAGCCTCCGGTCTCATTTTCACCTCGCTGATTGGCTTCTCATCTGTGATGTCATTACTCTGTGTGGCCGGGTCGACAGGCACCTCAGTCTTGATCAGGTGGGTCAAATCTAACGAAACGACAAGTTGATGAAAATGTTAAACAAAGTGCTATCTCATTCAAGATGGCAAGGTGTGAATATGTACAAGAGAAGTGAGACAAGATTTAAAGTAGCAGGGGAAAAAGGAAATCTGAAATAATTAATATGAACTAAACCGGCATTTGCATGGGTCAGAGCCACAATATGATGGTGGGACAAGTGACTCTTTCTTTACTTATTGATTTGATTCAAACATTAAAGAAATTAATTTAATAGAAATTGCATGCAAGCATAAAGAGATTCTCAAGATATATCAATCGAATCAATTTCTGTACTTTTTGCTTGTTAACATCTGGGGCCGACCACTTCCTGTGGGTGAAATTACAAAATGTAACCATCATTTTCTAATGCTGATATTGCCAGAAAAAAATATAAAACCACCTACCACTTCTATTTTGTAGATATTTGTTTCTGTTTATTGTATTTATTATTTATTTTTATTCATGTTTAATATGTTTGTTTGTGTACGTATGCACCAATCACCAAGGCAAATTCCACGTGACTACTGTGGCAATAAATTCCTTTCTCATTCTGTTAAAAGGCACCAGAATACAGGAAATGACATCTGCTCTCTCTTTGAGTCTTGGGGAAGGCCACCACAGCCCGTTAAGATTCTCCCACCCACATTTCCAATGCTTCCTATGCCCATGAGCATTTGCATTAGCCTTTCTTTTTTTTTAAATGTAAAAAATGAGCTTTTGTTTGACAGACTGTTTGATGTAGGAATAACCTAGCCTGACAAGCCAGACCCACATCAAGATGTTGGGTCTGGGAACTCACCATTGGCAGGGCTCAATCCGAGGGGCGGGATAAACGGTTGTCTTTCAAATTCTCTCTGCATGTAATAGGATAACGCTACAACCAGGCAGAGCAACGAAGAAGGTAGCGGAGCTAGTTGATCTCTGGTCGGCAAAACTCCGAACACATCTTCCTTTTTGAAGAATGATTTCAGTGCCGTTCTTTGTCCTTTTCTCAAAGAAAAGCTGAACTCCAAGTCTTCCAGAAGACCGCTGTTCCCAGCAGCAGCAGCCATAAGCCCGCCCACCGACTCGATACACAATGTGATTGGCCTGATCAGAGTTTGGTTTTTCCAACTCGCAAGCCAACGGAGAGTGCCTGGACCCCCTTGGTTTCAAATTAAATTTGCTGCCGCTAGGGTGCGTCTAGATTTCTAGGCTAGGAATAACCTGTATAGCCGGGGAGAAGAGCTGATATTTCTGATTCTCACCATTAAATTCAGCAGTGATGATGAGATCATCGTTCTTGAGGAAACTCCTCCTTTGCAATTGCTTGTGAGAAATGAATGTGCTCCAGCCAAAGTCTTTACCGCGGTGGCACTGGCAGCTGTCATCCCACACCGCTCCCGAAGCCGCTGTAGGTTTGTTCCAGCGGGCATCAGTGTCTGCGGAGGGGAGGAAATACTCATTATAAACAAATGTTGTACATTTCTGAATTCCATGTATTGATTTTGACACAGGATGTCAGGGTGGGACATGATGTGAAGCTTGATTGTTCAAGATGAACAGGGTTTGGTCAGAGCAAACAGAAAGGGACGGTGACAGGCTAAAAGATTATGGATTTAGTTTTTTATTTTTAAATAACAGGTAACAGGTGAACCACACAAAATGTAGTACCATGATGATTGTGGTGGAACTTCCAGCTTACGAACTGGTGTTGTTTTTGTCAACGGAAATTACGACTAAATATCGTCGTCAACGAACCTGACGAAAACGAGACGCAACGTAATTGCTGGTCATGTGACGATGACTAATATATAATATATGTATATATATATATATATATAAAATGATAATTAAATGTATAATGCAATATTGTTGACGAATAAAAACAAGACTAAATGTGGTTTACAAAATAAAAACTATACTAAAATGTCTCTTCATTTTCGTCGACCAAAACGGCGAAATGTTATAACGTTATTTTGTCTTGTTTGGTTGCGTTATTATTATTTTTGCAGTATTTCTGTCCCCTGTGTCTTCAAGGGCTGCATCAGGTCGCACTCAGGTCGTACTGCGCAGAAGCAACATTACTTCCTGAAGCCCTGTCGCGGCATTATTTAATTTAGAAGATGCAGCGGTGAGTTAGAGAGTGAGACAAGCGTAAACAGCAACAAACAAAATGAAATCTGACACCAATGGCCGGCCAGCCAGAGTTCGTCTTTGGGAGTAAAAGAACAAACGGCAGTTTGAAAAACTTTCATTACATAGAAGTTGAAAAGAAAACGGAATGTGTTGTGGAAAAAGATGGGGAGAAATGCGGCCACAAAATCACAGGAAAAAACACCACGAACCTTAAGAGACATCTCAATGTGTGCAATAATGGAATTTAGGTAAGTCAAGACATAAACATAACGTCACTTTCTATTTTAGAAAGCTAATGCAAACTCATGGGGCTGTGGTTAATGTGTCTCATTTTAACATTAGCTTTAGACGTTAGCCACTGGAGCTGAAAACGACTGAGACAAACGTGTGTGTGTGTGTATGTGTGTGTGTGTGTGTGTGTGTGTGTGTGTGTTTGAGAGAGTGTGTGGGTTCTTGGCCAATATTTTGGTTTTGTTAAACTACTAGATACTTATACCATATTGACTGGATTCAATAGAATTGCATTGCTAAAAGAGATAAAAATAAAAATTTCATTGACTAAAACTAGACTAAATGTCATCAATCTTCGTTGACCAAAACTTGACCAAAATCTCATCAGTTTTCATCGACTAAAACTAGACTAAAATAGTCATAGATAATTCTGACTAAAATAAGACTAAAATACTCAGACTTTTAGTCATCTGAAACTTGACTAGACTAAAGAGTATGAACGTGACTAAAACTAATAAAAACTAAAATGACTTGACACAGAAACTAGACTAAAACTAAAATTAAAACAGGCCGCAAAAACGACACTATAATACGAACTCATGCTATGTAAGTTGAGAGAATGGTACCACAGGTGCAACAAAGCAGGCCTGCTTAGTTCGTTCAGGGAATGATTGCTAAGGTTAACAAGGAATATGTTTACAGCATTTTATCTAACTGGGACGTTTTGGGACCGATTGGTGGGGATTGTTGTGGACAAAGTGCACACGGTGATACACTGGCAAGAGCCAATGACGTATAACCATTTATTCAGCTAATTTAAATAGCTCACGTTATTGTATTGTATGAACAGTTATCTTTATTTTATATTGTATGTGGCATTTTATTTTCAGGTCAGTGTCCAACATAACCTCGTAACATTTCCAGGCAGAGAAGTACTTCACCTTTGTGCCTCCAGAGATAATGGGAGACATAACAGCTGTATGATAACACAGTGCTGCCTCATCCTGCAAAGGTCACAGAGGAAGTAAACATATAACACGTCAGGTTACTGATGGTAATGGCAAATATGTTTTAAATTACGGTCCCAGTGTTGTTTTCTTGTTTTGACACTGTATTTGGAAAGAAATATTGCGGAATTTGTGCTGAAATGTCATTTTTCAATGCTGTGATAACCACAAATAAAATTCCATTCACCTTTATTGTATTGGCGTGAAGCAAATAAAACCCTAACTAACTGCATGGCTATATTCAACTAGATGTAATTCAGCTAAGCTCACCCTTTTATCAAGCTAGACAACTCTATTTTACCTAAATGCCGGTGACCTGGGCCTACCTGTAGTGAAGCTTCTTGTAGAAGACATTCTCAGTTTTACATCAGGGTCCTGGTCCATGGCGACAATTGTTGCCTGCCTGTTTTCGGCGGGCCATTGCATCACTGCATCGTTTTCCCCACTGCAGAGGTGCAAGTTCATACCAACATAGTCTGGGTAGGCGCTGTCTTTTCCATTTGGGTAAACACTGACACCGAATGAGTAGCCCTCCGAGTTGTAGAAGCACTTGCTTTTAACTGCACCACCATTAGGAGTGGTGGCAAGAACATTGGTGAAGTTGTGGATTTGCCAGACAGCACTGGGGCAAATGGTCTCAGTAAGAGTGATGTCATCGATTAAGATGGCGCCCGAGGAGTTGGCTGATCCTCTGATGCCTTGGAAGGAATAGCGGAACTTCTCTGTCACCTTGAGAGTTACATGGGCTATTTTCCAGGCAGCATCTCCATTACCTGGCAGACAAAAAGCAGGCGATTTGTTGTATATTTATTTGGAATTATTCATGAATTGAAAGGAAGTATTTAAAGCCATATACTAGTCTGGATCAACGAAAGTACATTTCCAGGATAATTGCCTGATATCCCTCACCTTCCACTCTCTGTGGGTTGCCGCTCTCAACAACAACAAACTTCAAGCTAGCAATTGTGCAACAAAGCAGGCCTGCTTGGTTCGTTCAGGGAACGATTGTTAAGATTAACAAGGAATATGTTTATGGCATTTACTATGTAACTGGGACGCTTTGGGGCCGATTGGAGGGGATTGTTGTGGACGAGGTACACACAGCGATACACTGACAAGAGCAAATGACATATAACCATGTATCCAGCTAATTTAAATAGCTCACGTGACTGTATTGTGTAACAGTTAACTTTATTTGATACTGTATGTGGCATTTTACTTTAGGAAATGTTCCACCAAAACAAGTTCCTTCCCGAGACTATTCTGCAGATCCACCGTCGCTGTGTCCGGAACTTAGCCCCACACAAGGCGATTGTGATTGGTTTAAAGAAATGCAAACAACCCAGAGCATTTTGTTTTCTTCTCCTATCCTAGAATGTATGTGTGGTGTAGCCAAACTTTACTCTGCAGCAGTGTGAAGATAGGTCTGGTAAACACTCATGTATAAAGTACTTGAAAACAATACTTGAGTAAATGTACAAGTATCTTACCAGAAAATGACTTTGGTAGAAGTTAAAGTCACCTTTTAGAATATTACTTGAGTAAAAGTCTTAAAGTAGCTGGTATTTACAGTACTAAAGTATCAAAAGTAATGTTATGATATTTAATGTTACCATATTACCACAATACCATATTCTGGATGGTGTTGTCCTGGCCTCCAGCACTACTGTCAGAAATCTAGGGGTTATTTTTGATCAGGATATATCCTTTAACGCCCATCTAAAACAAACCTCAAGAACAGCCTTTTTTTCATCTTCGTAACATTGCCAAAATTAGGAATATCCTGTCTCAAAACAATGCTGAAAAACTAGTCCATGCATGTGTTACTTCCAGGCTGGACTATTGTAACTCCCTACTGTCAGGTTGCTCAAATAAGTCCCTTAAGACTCTCCAGCTGATCCAGAATGCTGCAGCGCGTGTTCTCACAAGAACTAAGAAAAGAGATCATATTTCTCCTGTATCAGCTTCTCTGCATTGGCTTCCTGTAAAATCCAGGATTGATTTTAAAATTCTTCTCCTGACCTACAAAGCTCTAAATGGTCAAGCACCATCATATCTAGAAGAGCTCCTAATACCTTATTGTCCCACTAGAGCACTGCGCTGCCAGAAAGCAAAGTTACTTGTGATACCTAGAGTCTCTAAAAGTTGAATGGGAGCCAGAGCCTTCAGTTATCAGGATCCTCTCCTATAGAACCAGCTCACAGTCTGGGTTCGGGGGGCAGAAACTGTCACCTCATTCAAGAATGAACTTAAAACTCTCCTATTTGATAAAGCTTATAGTTAGGGAGTGAGGAGTTGCAGTGTTCACCTAACTGGCCCACCTGCTTCTATTCATAATTGTTAGATTAATAATATATAACAAAAGTAGAGGGAGACAGGCCAGCACAGCCCGATCCTGCAGGGGAGAGTTCAAAGCCCGAACAGGCTACCTCTCCTTATGACCTGTCTCTCTTAGTTACGCTGTTATAGTTTTAGACTGCCGGGGGACTTCCTTCCTTCCTTTCACACACTGAGCTGCTCTCTCCTCTCCCTTTCTATTACCATTTGTGTGCATCCCGTCCCAGAAATGCTTGTTACTAATCCTAGCTTCTGGGGAGTTTTTCACCCAGCGTATTTCCTTGGAGAACGTTGGCACCAAGATCTTGGTTGCAGCTGTCGCCGTGGTCCTGCTGCACTCCCTGCTGAGCTCAGCGGTGCCCTGCAATGTCATGCTGCGTCCTGCTGAACCCTGCTGCTTCCTGCTACGTCCATCCATGCTCTGCTGGGCCACGCTACATCCTGTAACACCCTGCAGCGCCCTGATATGACATGAACTACTACGACTACCATTTGAAGTCACTGTTCCATTATTAATTTGACTATTATCGCCACTGTTCATCACACCCCCAACCGGCCCGTCAGACACCGCCTACCAAGAGCCCGGGTCTGTCCGAGGTTTCTTCCCAAGAGGGAGTTTTTCCTCGCCACTGTCACACTGCTTGCTCTTGATGAAATTACTGTAATTGTTGGAATTGTTGGGGCTTTGTAAATTATAGAGTGTGGTCTAGACCTACTCTATCTGTAAAGTGTCTTGAGATAACTCTTGTTATGATTTGATACTATAAATAAAATTGAATTGAATTGAATTAATGTACTTAAGTATTAGAAGTAAAAGTCTTTGATCATGAACTTTATCGTAGCTTTCTAATAGTGAAGTATAATATTTAGGGTTTCCACACCTTCTTAAACGTCAAGCCTGATCAACAAATCAAAAAACAGAAACAGAATTACATTTTTTGTGAGAAAGAATGTTTCACTTCAAAAGTACAAAAACATTTCTTGCAAGTAACGAGTAGCGAAGATGCTTAGTTGAAATGTAGTGGAGTAAAAGTAAACATTTTATTTAGGATATGTAGTAAAGTAAAAGTTTCCAGAAATATAAGTAACAAAGTAAAGTACAGATACGTGAAAATTCTACTTAAGTACAGTAACAAAGTATTTGTACTTTGTTACATTACAACACTGGGCCGGAATGAGATTCCGGAATGAGATTCTTGAAGCAACTCTGTTGTAAAGGCTAATGTTGCTCGGTTAGCACAATCGACATCATGTTAGAAAGCACAGCCGAAACAATTTGTCATAAACTATATAATGTAACAATAGTGTTAGCCACGATGCTAACTGCATTGATAACTAAGCTAAACAGTGCTGCCACTACCATTTTAGTGATTTATAAGCAACATGTTTCTTGCAGATTGTCACGTTACTGAAAATAAAATGTGTTAGAAGGTAATATATGAAGTCAATGCTAACTAGGACAGCTGTAGGGCGCCGCTAACATTAAGCTGTCTCCATGAAGCTCCCAGCTAAGCTCCTATAACTCGCGACGCAGTCAGGAAACCAGAACAAGCTAGCTAACTACTGATAACATAAGCATTTTGGATGTTGATTTTAAAGTAATGTAACTATTTCTCATCCTTCTTCCGATTTCCAGCCGCAGCCTGTCACTCCCCCCTGTACTAATGTTACTCGGTATGTAACGTTAGCTCAGAATGCCTTATGTTTCTCACTACCGTAACTTATTGTTCATCAGACATGAGAAAAGGGAGATTAGCTAACATTAGCCAACCTTTTTATTAAAACAAAAATCACATTTGAATAGTAATTTCAACATTCAAATGGTATTGATTTTTTTTTACTGTTCAAATTATATTCGGAATTTGTTCCAACAGCCCTAGAACATAACGTAATTTATTTTTAAACACACTGCACACTGGCAGGGAGTGGGATTTCTAAAGTACACTTTCTGTTGAAGACACATAAAAAACAGCTCATAGCGCAGGAATGGTATGACGGAAAATGTTAGTGGTTTTGAAACCGTGACTTTTTCAAACCGCGATATACCTTGACACCGGTAACGGACCCATGCCTAGTTTCATATTAATCTTACAATGCAATAAACTCCACCACTGCATCGATAGTAGGTGTTTTTCAATAAGGATTTGGAAGTGACAACATTTAAGAATGCACTCTGCATTAGACAGTGTATTATGTGCTGCCAAATGAATGATCAAATAAAATACCTGTAATGGTGTGGATCTTCTTGAAACTGTGTAGAGTCCCTGTCCCATCATCAGTCCTGACCCATATGACCAGTTTGTCCCCAGCGGCTCCCGTCATCTTGTAGAAGAACTCCAGGCACTGCTCGTCTCTCTTGGGGTAGAGGATACGTGACTCCAGCAAGGCGCTGCTCCCAGCTGCGCCCGAAGATGTGTCAAACTTCATGAAGTAGCCAGAATCTACAAAAAAACAGAGTGGCCAGCGGTACATATTGTGTTAACTGAGTTATAATAATGACTGGGATTGGAAAATAATTATTTATTTTATTACATATATATAGCGCTTTATCATAGACACTCAAAGCGCATTTGGGGGGAGGGGGGGTGGGGACTGCTCTCTAACACCACTAATGTGTAGCACCCACCTGGGTGATGCACGGCAGCCATACAACGCCTTACGACGCCAGACGCCAGAACGCTCATAATGTTATTTATGTCCTGTTACAACAGTATTTACCCAAATGGCTAAAAAGCTAAGAAACATTTTAATAGTGTTGTAAGACAAGAAATTGAATGACATTATTTTGATATTGTTGTCCTTTGCATTATGGCAAAACCAGTCACTGGGCAAATCACACACAAATGATCACTCACTAAATGTGTGTTTTTGATTTTTTTATTGTAACTATTTCATGTAAATGTTCAATCTTTTTTCAGTAAATCTCATAAGTAAAATATATGATACATTACATTAAATACATTAAATGCTAAGCTACCACCTGGAGCTGGAGTGTGTGACACTGTTTAGTCACAATTTATGTAATTGTAAGATTTTTTGTTTTCAGATTTATGTTTGATATTTGCGTATGATCTAGAAAATCAGCTCGGTACCTCTGCAGTGCCCTGTCAGGGTGTGGTCTGTATCAGCTGGACTGCTCAGCGTCTGGGCCCAGTCTGCGGTGTCCTCCTCATTTTGGATCATTCCACAGATGTTGATCAGCTCAAAGGAGCACTGGTCCAAGAGAGTGTGTGTGTTGGCTGGAACAGGACAGTTATCTACAGTCAACTTACAAAGCTTACAGCACTAGGGATGTAAAAATGCATTGTGAATCAGTTAAAAATTGATATAAATGGGTAAATATTACAACCAGTTGAGATATGAATTGTGACGCAATTTCTAAACAGCCTAGGACTTCAGACGGCACTATGTGTTCTTAGTATATTTATTTGACTTCAGACATCACAACTTGTTCTTAGTTTATTTAATTGGTATTTATTTGAAGAGATTTTTATATATACATAATTGATTATTTGGTCTTTTTTGGCCTTTATTTAATAGGATAGCTGAAAACAGAAAAGGGGGGAGATAGAGGGGGGGATGACATGCAGGAAACGGAAGCGGGTCGGACTTGAACCTGGGCCACTGTGCTAAGGACTGTGCCTCACCCAAATTTTCCACCAGGCGCATCTGTGGGTGTTTTAAGCCCCCAACGTCGTCTTCTAGGCAGTGCCGCATGGAATGCACTAGGGTTAGGCAAAGATTAGGGATAGGTGCCTTTAAGTCGACAGTCGCAGAGCTGCCTTGAAGTCAACGGTGGGGGCTTAAAACACCATTGAGTGCATCGGCTCTCGGTTCCGCTCCGCCAAAGATATGCACCAGGAAAATAGGGGTGAGGCTTAGTTCTTTGCACAGTGGTCTGGATTCAAGTCCGACCCATGTCCGTTTCCTGCATGTCATCCCCCCTCTCTGTCTTGAGCTATCCTATCTAATAAAGGCCATAAAGACAAAACAATAGTCTTAAAAAATACATTTTGAGCATGTACTCCTTTCCTATCTGTAGTGCTGTACATGGGTGTAAAAGACTAAAACACTCGGAAAAACTGAGGGGGACTACTGTGATCATTCTTTTAGTGCAGCCTTAAAGATGAGAGCATAAATGTATTTCAGGTCAAGTGGGAAAACAAATGAGTAATTTACCTAAAGATGCAGATTTTACAGATTCCTTATTAACCTCTTTCCCTGCCAGGATATTGGATTTGAACCATATGCTTTTCACTAACCGTTGTGAAAGGAGTCACTCACCACAGTCGTACATGCGGTTGAGCCTGGTGATGTCTACTGCACTGAAGTCCAGCCGCTGGCCGATGACCTCATTAAAATACGGTATGGTGGTGGTGATTGTGGGGATGCTTTCGTTCTTGTTAAAGGACAGTGGTCTGTAGTGCATGATGGACTCATAGTCATATGGCGTGTTCAGATCAGTGATAAAGTCATCCTCATACTTCACGAAATTGTGGTCCTTCCCTGTGACGAGAAAGTAACATTGTCATGTAGATAGTCAGGGTACAATATCAACCCCTTCAAACAGTGCTACCATGTAACAAATGATTTTTTAGAATGAATCAGCCATGACAGCGATGCTGATATTGTGTGTGTGTGTGTGTGTGTGTGTGTGTGTGTGTGTGTGTGTGTGTGTGTGTGTGTGTGTGTGTGTGTGTGTGTGAGTGTGTGGGCTTGTTTAACTATATCCAGTCCAAAAACCGTGAGTCCAGTATACTTGTGGGGTCCCGACAGCTTTGTGAGGCCAAAATGCCACAAATGGGGGGGTCCAGCTGTTTGAGGTTTAAGACTTGGTTGTAGGATTAGGGATATAATTAGGTTATGGTTAGGGTGAGGGTAAGGGTTAAGGTTAGGTATTTAGTTGTGATGGTTAAGGTTAGGGTATGCATTATGTCAATGACAGGTCCCAACAAAGATAGTGCCACAAACCTGTGTGTGTGTGTTTGTGTGTGTGTGTGTGTGTGTGTGTGTGTGTGTGCACTTTGCCAGGTGTTTACATTTCTGTCTGTGGAGAGATTTTGACACCGTGATAGGTGGTTCCATAAGTGATTTTCCCCATTCAATATCTCCTTTGACGTTTCAGAAAATGCGTATATCATGAGTTCTAAGCCTGGAACCAAGCCAACCAGCAACGAAATGAATCGTGACCATAAAACATTTGATTTGGTGCAAAAGAACATTTTGAAAAGGTACAAGACTGTGTACAGAAACGATCATAGACTTCAGTCGTTGCAGCTTGTTCACAGGTGTGGTAAACATTTCCACCGTATCAGCGAACTCTACCAATCAGAGATGGGTGGGTAGTGTAGTACTTCTCTATGACATAGCGAATAAAACATGTTTTTCTTAAAACACGGTTAATATTATACAGACTTGTGGCTTTTACAGCGGCATAAACATAGCTTCTGATAAGTCTCCCTTGGATGGTTTAGACATTATGGCTAATAATTAAAATCCCTATGTAGAAAATCAAGGGGATATTCACTTCCAGAACCACACTGTTGATCTCTATTGATCCCCTCTACTTTACGCCTCTTGCTCGCATTGGCATCACGGCTGGTATGATCCCACTGCATGATGGCATAATATTTCAGTCAGATTTAATCATTGGAGTATTCCCTATAACCCTGGCCACAGCCGTGATTAAACAAAACGTAAAATAGTTGTGACCCACCTTCTTCAATCTGGTCCCACCAGATTTTGACATAGTCGTCTCTATCTGAGCGAGACTGTTCATGGTAAAAGCCCAGGGCATGGAGGAGCTCATGCTGCACAATAGCCTTAGTGTCACATCTGGCTCCAATGGACACATTCTGGCCTGTTCTATCATCTCCAACATATGACCAGCATCTGAATTGATAGAATGGAAAAATTCAGACGACAACGAAATCAACCTAAGATGCTGTTACTGTTCATTTAATCACATCTCCTTATCTTAACGCCTTTGATGATTTGACAGCACGGCCCATAAAGTTTTGCAACAGCTGAGATCATTCATCAGGCCGAGTCAGCGTGGACCAATGCAGCTCACCCAGACAGCTTGGTGAAGGAGATGTAGCTGCTCTCGCCCTCATAGGGCTTGAAGTCCACACAGGATCTCAAACGGTATTCCTCAAAAGCCTGGAGGATTACACCTTTAGCATTCAGTTCTAGAATATAGGAAATTCATTTCCAAATCAGTACATGAACAGGTACCTAGTCATCAAATTATTTGTTGGTGGAAATATATTATTTTGGCAACGGTGTACCTAAAGAATCAGTTAAGATATATGGGATGGGGAACTTCCATCTTCTTGTTTGATCAAGGATTGCATTCCTGCTGGGCTGCAAAACACATTGAAAGCATTAAGCGTTAAGTTCTTGACGAACGCCATCTCTACTCAGACTCTCTGTATACTCACATCAACAGCGATGTCTCCCTCAAACAGGTGTGTTAACCCTAAAACGGTGAAAAACACGTGTTTAGTACACATGGATATCAGTCAGCAAAGCATGTGATCACACGTATCAACAGAACACATTGTTAAAGGTCCCATGGCATGAAAATTTCACTTTATGAGGTTTTTTAACATTAATATGCGTTCCCCCAGCTTGCCTATGGTCCCCCAGTGGCTAGAAATGGTGATAGATGTAAACCGAGCCCTGGGTATCCTGCTCTGCCTTTGAGAAAATGAAAGCTCAGATGGGCCGATCTGGAATCTTCCCCTTATGAGGTCATAAGTGTTGGGGACCAAGAAGCTGGTTAAACAGTGATTTGGCTCAGATTGAGTTGACTGGTGAGACACAGGGGAGGCAAGACAAAGGATCTTGGCCTACATGTGGATCCCAAAGCCAGTTTCACCAAACTCCTACAAGCCGCCACTTCACAAGATGGAGACAGTGCATTCAAACACGAGGACGGCAAGGCAGACTGGTGGTGAGACAAAGAACTGCTTCACACCTGTGGCCAGGTTGCAGTTTTCCCATTGGTCGTCGGGTCCTTGAATGCACCACCCGCCACTAGGAGGCGGAGGAAGGATAAAAGCTGTCTGCGTTTGTGTTTCTTTGCTTTTCACGGTAACCCCCGGTTGCTGAAAGGAGGCACTGGTCCGGATTAGTTAGCCAGCATCACCTCGCTGGTCGAGATTTGAGCTGGGACAACTTTATATCGGTCTGATATAAAGGGGATCCGAGGAAATACTGGCCGAAGTATTCCCTCTTCTGCAGCGGGTTTAATCAGCCTGGATTCAAGAAAAGGACGGCGTCCTGTTTCTTGTTTGGTCGACCTGGATTACGTCTTGTCCCCTCTGCTTCGGGACGAAACGGATCATTAAACTCTGGCAAGAGTTTTAACTGACAAACAACGCACACAGTAAGAGGCTTACACAGTTCTGGGCAGATATTAGAACTAGTGCGTTTTGTTTTGTTATTAATGAGCAAAGGGTTCGCTACCATTGTTGCCATTAATGTGATCTGATTTAATCATGTACTGGTCCATATGTGATTATTAATCTGTGCTGTGAATGTATAAATTGATCACTATACTCGTTGATTTATGTTGTGTTAAGTAGCTGGGTATAACTGTAATCGCTACCTGCTTAAATCACTCCTTTCAGGAGTTTAGTTACTGTCTGCGATAGAATCGTGAAAATCAGCTGTTAGTCACTGAATTAGTTATAATGACAAAAGTTTCCCTCAGTAAGTCAAAAGTCTCAGTCTGTCCTAAACTACACGTTAGCCCAGACCTGAGTGGCTGAGGGGAACTGGGTCATTATCAATTTCAAAACACTTATAGACTTCTTATACATATAATAAAATACATACCTTCAAAACCACAAAGACTCCAATAAGCGCAGCAATTTTCCTCCAACTGTCTCCAGAGCCCATGTCGTTATCCAGACACAAACTTGTTTCTCTTACGCTAGTGTGAATATGTCCATAAAGACAACAGGTGGAGGGGAACTTTGATCAGGATTAAAGTGTTTAATGAGTAACAGGCGTCTCTTCACTGTCTCTTATACAGCTCACATGTTCTGGCATGCACAGAAAATGACAGCAATAAGATGTCGACCCTGTACAGTGGCAATATAATCAACATTACATTGATATGAATGAACTCTGATCTTAAGTCTGATAAAACATGCAATTATGTTGTTAATGTGTTTGACTTTGGTTAGTTTATAAACCACTAGAAAGCCTCAAGATGGCTATGGCTCAAGAGAGGAGCTCCATGGGGGCAAAGTAGCTAGATTCGCCAACTGGACACAAGCTGGGGTCTGATCAGCCTCAGCTGGGTTGCCTGGATAATGGTGTATGATGTTGAAAGACCCGAAACACCCAGTGATTCCAGGAACATCAGCGAAGATTTGTACAGCAGCATCAGTAGATGTATTTGCACAGGGCCAAAATACATTTCTGATCTGCTGCTAAATTAGGAACCACCCAGACCTCTCAGGTGGTCTGGGACGGGTCTACTTTTTGTCACCAGAGTTAGAACTAAACACTGAGAAGAGGCGTTCAGTTTTTTTGCACCACATATCTGGAACAAACTCCCAGAAATGTGCAGGTACACTGCAACTCTCAGGTCTTTTACATCAAGGCTGAAGACCTATCTTTTTGAGGCTGTCTTTTTTTCAGTAATTTCTTACACTGCACTGTAACATTTATTCTTCATTTAGTTTCATACCTGTCTTATATTTTTTTATATTCTCTTTAACGCATGTTTTACGGAGCCCCAGACATGACATCTGAAAAAAATTAATTGTGGCCACAAAATTCTAATTTGTGACCATTCAGCCGTTCTTTCCACGACTTAAATTATCAAAGTCATACTGATATTTACAATAGCTCTATACCTATACATCAGTCAGACATCTACTATGCGTCCTATAGATGCTATAGCCTAGTCATAATAATACACCATCCAGACATCTACCATAGGCCTAACTAAATAACTTTTCTGTAGTTTTTAACTGCTCTTTAATGTTTTATGTAAAGCACTTTGAATTGCCTTGCTGCTAAAATGTGCTAAACAAATAAAGCTGCCCAAATAAAGCTGCCTTGCCTTACCCCTCTGTGGCTGGGGACAGTTGTGTTTTACCAAATAGGCAAGTACTATTTCGTATAGGCTTCGCCCTCTAAGAGCTGTCGATATTGGGTTTATCCCTTCACGCATGCGCAGTCGTGAACATTTTCTTTTGCGCCCTGTGCCTCTCTTACATCGACAGATACTGTATATTACAGTGGCGCAACCAGAGATCTGCTCCCATTTTTTCTTCAGCGACATGCAGTTTTGAAGACTTCGAAGAACAGTGGTGTCCGCCGTGTACCAACCGGCTCCATCCTGCCACCGGCCCAGTGGCACCGGCAGTTCTGCGGTCGCATACCGCCGGAGGAACTGAAGCAGCAGACGATGGCAGCCGAGCGGACAGTCGAGTAAGGTAAGGTTACCGCCTGCGGCGGCACCCAGACGGCCGGGAAGGGGACCCCTTTGGCGGGCACGAGTCCGCTGACTCGATCCCCCGAAGACGGTTCCCTCGCCGGCTCTCCCTCCTCCCCGTTGGGAGGACTGAAGCACATAACGGCGGAGATCTACGAGTCCCTTTACGGCGACTGTCTCCATCCCAGGAGAGGAGTACCACACCGGCTGGGGAGGAATGTGCGAGTCACAGGTGGTGGGAGTAGAATGGCCACATAAACTGCCTGGAACTGTCCATGGTGCTGAAGGTATTGAAACACTTCACCCCAGTGGTAGCAGGGAGACATGTTGTCGTGCGGACAGACAACATTACAGCAGCAGCGTTTATAAACCGTCATGGCGACGTGCGCTCTGCCCGGTTATTGGAGATAGCCAGGAGCCTCCTGCTGTGGGCCCACAGTCATCTGTTGTCCCTCGAAGCGGTTTACATCCCCGGGGTTATTTGAACCAGGCGGCAGACCTAATGTAGAGGGGAGGGCCCTCTCACAATGAGTGGAAATTGAATCCCACTATTGTTCAGAAGCTGTGGAGCAGGTTTGGGAAAGCGGAGGTGGATCTGTTTGCCTCACGAGAGAACACACAGTGTGCACTGTAGTTTTTCCTCGAGCACACGGGACAATCCAACCCTCGTCAACGCCTTCTCCCACCAACCCTGGCCCAGAACCCTCCTGTACGCTTTCCCCCCAGTCCCACATAGTGTGCTCTGCCCCTAGTGTTAACTACCTCCAAACATTGGTGGATAATGATTTGGCTCCGTCTACGGTTAAAGCCATTTCATCCTGCCACGAGGGCTACGGAGAGAGAGGTTTGTCTCTGGCACAAGCCCCTCTCAGGATGCTGTCACTAAAAACAGCGCTCCTCCTTCGCATTGACGTCGGCTAAGATGGTGTGTGATTTATGCGCTCTCCTCTCCACGGGACGGGAGCGTGGCCACTTTTACAGCCAAATCCACCATCACACCGAATGTTTTAACAACCTTCGGGCGAGGGAGTTTTCCCTCCGTTATTCCAGTACGTTTTACGCACGACAGACATCAGACGAACACAGCGGCTGTTTGTTAACTACAGAAAACGCACACAAGGTGCGACTCTTTCGGAGCAGCGTCTGTCTCGTTGACTGCTATCACCCATGCCTGTAGTGGGAGTGGAACCCCCCCCCCTCAGAACATTCGGGCCCACTCCGCAAGAGCGCTACCAGCGTCCGCGGCCCCCTCAGTGGCGTGACGGTGGCCGACGTTTGTGCAGCGGCCTCCTGGGTGTCCCCGTGCCCGTTCATCCATTTCTATCTGCACGGTGCGTCTGAGTCCCCTATGACTCACGCAGTTTTATCCGCACTTGACGGCGGATGATCCGCTGTCAGGTTTGGTTTTGCTGCTGTCTCCATGCACTTGAGTGGCTTGGAGGAATGCGGGTTTTTTTTGCAGCTATTGATTTTGATGTTAATTTTTGTCACCATAAAACATTTTCACAATCCACATGAGATGGGCCTGACGATCAGTAGGCCTACTCATGATGATGACAGGGTTTTTCTCATCAAAATAATGTTTTGATTCATTAAACCTTGTTCAGTGGAAATAGGAAGATTAATTAGTCTACGTTCTGCTTGTGGACCTTGTGTCGCAGGTGGCGTTAACAACGTCAGCTTCTCCCATAACCCAATAACAATAGCTCTTAGAGGGCGAAGCCTATACGAAATAGAACTATAGTTACGTATTGTAACTCCAGATTCTATGAGTATAGGCGCAGCCCTCTAAGATTCGGGCCACCTTGCTTCATCAACATTGACTGTATTTCCAGTTAGAAAACGCGCATCTCTCTCCTCCCTCCATTGTTGTTTACGTTTGTGTCGCTGCGTGGTACACGTGAACTGTCCACATGCTGAAAACGTGACTTGTCGCATACGTGACTTCACTCCCCGAGACACAAGAAGAAAAGGAGAAGGAAGGAAAATGACAAATAGTAATGCACAGTGACTTGGATAAGTAACTTTAATCTGATTACTGGTTTGGAAATAGTAACGCGTTAGATTACTTGTTACTGAAAAAAGTGTTCAGATTAGAGTAACGCGTTACGTGGCATCACTGGTTGGGAAAAGATTTCTGGTCGCGCCACTGTAATTTACAGTATCTGCGGACATAAGAGAGGGGGCACAGGGCGCGAAAGAAAATCTTCACGACTGTGCATGCGCAAAGATATATACCCAATAGCGATAGCTCTTAGAGGGCTGCGCCTATACTCATAGAGACATAGAGTTACAATACGTAACTATCGTCCTTCAGGAAGCAATCTTGGAATGCAGTACAGTGTTGCCTATTCTTGTCAAAACCATATCCTCTTTGTGAAGAACACTGCTTGTACATTTCATTCAATCCTCCTGTAGTGATTCATTAGAGTGATACTGCTTGTACAAATTCCATTCAATCCTCCTGTAGTGATTCATTAGAGTGATACTGCTTGTACAAATTCCATTCAATCCTCCTGTAGTGATTTTATTAGAGTGATGATGCCTTTGAGGTGTGCGTTAAAAAGTGTTTGACAAGAGAGTGAAGCTGTCAACAAAGAACAGGGAAAAGTGCCAGCACTTGTATCTGTCTGCCATAACACCATTAATACCTGATAAGGTGCTACATTACTTTTCCTCTATCTTCTAATAACTGCGCTGTCATATATCAAATGTCAACGCAGCTGATTAAGTTGATATTAAAGGAGCACTTGCGCAATTTATTATTGCACTTCCATAAAGTTCAGGGACTTACAAGAGACACTAGTAAAAAGTTGAGGCAGCAGAGGCCAAGATGTTTTTTAAAGTCTTTAAATTCCCTGTAAAGACCAAGCTAGGCCATTTTCAGTTGAAATGGAAGCTGTGGTAGTGGTTAGAAGCAGTTATCTTAAATTATTTCACATTGATCAAATAAATATATCAAACGAGTTATTTCTATGTAAGCATTTAAAACAGTCTCTCCATTTTTCTGTGGCTAATTTACATGAATGTAGCCAGATAGCTAGCTAGTTATGTAGGAAGATGATTTTGCATTTCTTACTGTTGTCCTGTATGCTAAACGCTGATTGGTTGATTGTTTTCTAACCATCCATGGAAAATAGCCCTCAGTGGGCACAAGGACAGACCTATTTCAAATCACCGATCCAGTCGACAGCAAGCTGTGATCAAGCTCTTAAACAGCTGAATCCTGCATTTCCCATAATGCAACCAATAGCTTATTTTTTGTCAGACCATGACAACATCATCAGTGGTATTTCCCTTAGTTGGCAAAGATCCTCCTGAGCTTCAGAATACATTTTATAACAGTGTTTATAGGCTGAGTGGCAAGGAAACTGATCTCAATCACAGACTGGAAAAAATATGGCTGCAGTCTCCGAGACGTCACCCATAGGTTTCTAAAGAGCCAATATAAAGCCTAATGTGTGCTTGCACATGGGAGAAGTTGGCCTTCAGGGCTTTCTGCCAGAAGTCTTCTTAGGTTTTGGTATTAGTATATTGTGGCCATTTTCTTTTCTTTTTTTCTTCAGGAAGCAATCTTGGAATGCAGTACGGTGTTGCCTATTCCTGTCAAAACCATATCCTCTTTGAGAAGAACGCTGCTTGTACATTCCATTCATTCCTCCTGTGGTGATTTATTAGAGTGATGATGCCTTCAAGGTGTGCGTTAAAAAGTGTTTGACAAGAGAGTAAAGATGTAAACAAAGAACAGGGAAAGGTGCCGACACTTCTATCTGTCTGCCATAACACCATTAATACCTGATAAGGTGCTACATTACTTTTCCTCTATCTTCTAATAACTGCGCTGTCATATATCAAATGTCAACGCAGCTGATTAAGTTGATATTAAAGGAGCACTTGCGCAATTTATTATTGCACTTCCATAAAGTTCAGGGACTTACAAGAGACACTAGTAAAAAGTTGAGGCAGCAGAGGCCAAGATGTTCTGTCTTTAAATTCCAAGCTAGGTCATTTTCAGTTGAAATGGAAGCTGTGGTAGTGGTTAGAAGCAGTTAACTTAAATTGTGTCACGTTGATCAAATAAATATATCAATCAAGAGTTATTTCTATGTAAGCATTTACAACAATCTCTCCATTTTTCTGTGGCTAATTTACATGAATGTACAATGAACTGTCATTGGAGCACCGACGCTAACCACTGTCAAACCACGGTGGTCGAGCTGACTGAGTGACGGGTATCGGAGCAGTGCCGTGGCAGCGAGGTGACAGGTAGGCCAATTTTTCTTTACCTTTTACCCTGGCAACCGAACACTTATCTCTGGAGATTCATATATGCACGGGCATGTGAAAACCATGTAAATACTAGTTTATCAATTTAAAACCTAAAGCATTCGTTCCTCTAATTTCATGGTCTCCAATGGTCACTCACAAGGCAGCCACTTTTAAATCACAAAACTAAAGAAACACACCACCTGTCCTTTAATAGCTTGGATTAATAGTTTTTATTAAGACAAAGGTTCATGAGAGAAAAGTTCTGTGTTCAAAATTATGATGCATTTCAAAAGTTTATTTATATATTTTAACTTTACATTTTACGTTTTTTTTAAATTAGGTTTATAATTCTGATAATGTATCATCCTTTCTTCGTGTTCACAGGTTGTTCTTTTCATCCCAGCTGCATATGTTGCCCTGAATATTTCAAATGAAAAAACAAAGTAACTTCACATACAAGAACGACATAATATGTGAAATAGAAAAGTGTCTGATGTCTTACCTCTAGTTAATCATGATATAAAATCCTGTGTCACCTTACTCCTTTGGTTCAATGGGAACTTCTGTGTTAATCAGCGATGTTATATCTGTGGACAAAGAAATAATCACTTGTCATGCCTGCGCTCTGGCCCGCAACACAAACAATATAGAACAAGAAAACACCAAGATTTGTAACAACATTGTTGGGTCTCTGTAAATTACAGAGTGTGGTCTAGACCTACTCTATCTGACAAGTTTCCTGAGATAACGCCTGTCATAATTTGACATTATAAATAAAATTGAGTTGACTAACCGTCAAAGTCGATGAAGATGATGAGGTCATCGTTCTTGAGGTAATTGCGCCGCCTGAGGTCAAAGTGCTTGACAAAGTTCCTCCAGCCCCATGATTCACCTCTGTAGCAACCACAGGAAGGGTCGTACTTCCCCACCTTGGAGGGATTGTCCCAAAATAACTTTCCATCGGATGCTAGAGGACACAAAAACACAAAGCTGCCATGTCAGCAGTGAACCCCACTTTTTCAATGATAATGTAGTCATCAAAGAACAACCTGTGCCTTCATATTATTAAAAGTAAAATAGTATAGATGGTTGAATGTTTTTAGGAAGGGGATGTTGGTAGGTCAGTCGGTCGGTCATATCACAACTATCGAAAAGATTAAGACATTAATATTCATCAGAGGCAGTGGTGGAAGAAGTATTCAGATCCTTTACTTAAGTAAAAGTACTAATACCACATACTCTATTACAAGTAAAAGTCCTATATGAGAAGCCGCCTAAGCCAGAAATGAATACTTCACTTCCACATACATATATACTGGTACTAACAAACAGCACATACTTCACTTGTGCATACATATACACTTCACTTGCACATACATGCATATTTCACTTGAACATAAATGGATACAAGTGAAGTAGATATGTATGCACAAGTGAAGTATGCATGTATGTGCAAGTGGTTAGTACCAGTATATATGTAGGCCTATGTGCTAGTGAGGTTTATATGTATGTGCAGGTGTTATGTGCAAGTAAAGTATTCAGTGTATAGTAGTAAATAAAGTATTCATTTCTCATAGTCCTGCATTGAAAAGGTTGCTTTAGTAAAAGTGTGTAAGTATCATCAGGAAAATGTACTTAAAGTATTAAAAGGACTCAATGCAGGAAAATCCTCACATTTCAGAAACTGTATACGATCAAAACAGTTCTGTCAATCAACTAAGTGTTTAATCAGCTAATCATTTCAGCTGGACTTGTAGGCATGTATACTGTTGGGTAGTTTTATTTACAATAAAACATCATGTTTTTTAAACTACATGTGTTTTGTGTGCAAAAATCTACTTTGTAAAGTAAGTAACTGAAGCTGTCGGTAATGTAGTGGAGTAAAAATTACAACATTTCTCTCTGAAATGTAGCGTAGTAAAAGCAGAAAGTGGCATGAAAAGAAAAAAATACTCGTAGTAGAAATAAAGTACAAGCACCGCAAATTTCTACTTTTAGTACAGTACTTGAGTAAATGTACTTAGTTACATTCCACCATTTATTGTACTGTCTTAATCCCTCTGGTAATAATGGATAAGGGGTACTCACTCATCCTCATATCTGTCGTGAGGCTGCGTGCGGTGGACATCCTCAGCCTAATGTCAGGGTCTTGGTCCATCACCACCAAGGTGGCCTGCCTGTTTACCGCTGGCCACTTCATCACCGCATCGTTGTCCCCGCTGGCCAGGTGGAAGTACAGCCCGGTGTAACTCCCTGTGTAATCAGTGTAACTCGACAATGGCATGATACGGACACCGTAACCGTAGCCTTCAGGGCTGTAGAAGCGAGGGCTGTCGATAACTGTGTTGGTGTCAGCCGTTTCCATGATCTTGGAGAAGTTCTGGATCCTCCACACGGCGTTGGGGCAGCGTGTCTCGGAGAGGCTGATGTCATCGATGTAGATGCCGCCAGCAGATGCAGATGGTTCACCGCGCACCGCTTGGAAAGCATAGCGGAATTTTGCCCCTACCTCCATTGGGACATGGGCAATCTTCCAGGTGTGGTCAGAATCCGCTGTGTCAAAGGGAAAAGACGAGATGGCAAATATTATTATGTGGGGCAATATTATTTGTATGTTAAAGGACAATTCCTTTGAATTAGGTTCATTTTGCGCCGGAATTGTCTTTTAAAGTTACAATCATGAAGATCTCCATTCCATTGTTTTTGGCAGCACCTATGGCGATGAGCGGTAAATGCAGGTATTCTTTTGGATCTCACTTTTGTATTTAAATATTATGATAATAATTTCATCCTCATTCATACCTCTTTCATTAGTTTGTTTGGCCATTTACTCATAATGCTAGCAGAGGGAAAAAAAGTATGCCCTTTCAAACACAAATAAGTAGAATAGTGTTCTGTTGGCATTTTGGACAGAGCCAAGGCAGTTTTTTCTGCCTGTTTCCAGTTTTTACGCTATGCTAAGTAGGGCTGATGTCTCCAGGATGGCTGGTCAATTGGTTGGTCAACATGCTCTTGTACGACCAAATTCTTATTGGCCGGACAATCACTGGTGTTACTTTCATAAGGCCGATTGTCCAACAAAGAATTTTTTTTCCAGCTGAAAATGCCAGGCACTCTTCTGAAAACACCCAGCTGGGAGGGCTGGAGCGCTTTTGATGCACAGCGGTTTTTTCCAGCTGAGAATAGAATTTCAGTTGACCAAGATTTTCTTTGGTTGAATACAGTCCTAATGCTTAGCTAATAATATGCTGGCTGTATCTTCATATTTAGTATATAAACATGACAGTGGTATCAATCTTTTCATCTTACTCTCGGCAAGAAAGCAAATAAGCTTATTTCCCAAAGTGTTGAACTATCCCTTAAAATAATGACGCAGTGGCAAACTTTACGTCAGTTTTCCAAACCTGTCACCCCTGTCTGTCTGACTGTGTGTGAACAATGCTGTTAACTGTCTAACTTGTATGTTTTCTGATGTCTTAAAATAACTTGATTTGAATTATTTTAACCAGCTGAGCAGCTAAACAAATGTTCAAATGAATATTTGCCTTGATGCAAAGCTGTGTATTTATTCAGGGCCAGGTAGCTGCTGTGAACATGTCCCTTTCACAAACATGCCCTCTTAATAAATACCATAAAAGGTGCGTATTTTCTTCATTCTACGTATGGTGCCTGTGCCGTCATCTATCTTGACCCAGATCACCAGCCTGTCCAAGGAACTTCCAGTCATCTTGTAGAAGAACTGCAGACACTGAAGCTTCCTCTTGGGGTAGAGGGTTCGCGATTCCAGCAGTGCGGACTCCTGAGGCTTCCCAGTCATGGTGCTGAAGTGCATAAAGTACCCAGCATCTAGAGAGTGAAGATTCTGTCAGTTCTGTCTGAACTGAGAATAATCTGTATTCAGGATTTTAAAAGAGACTTTATTCAACTCTGACCTCTGCATTTTCCCAGCAGTGTATGATCCTCTGCACCCACACTGCTCTTGGTATGGACCCAGTCAGCATCATCAGAGGAGGCCTGGATCATCCCGCAGATGCTGGCGTACTCAAAGGAACACTGGTCCAGCAGGGTGAGAGGACCAGCTGGGGAGAAAAGGGGGTCAGGATTTGGAGAGACATGTTTCAAATATTTTTATTGAAAGGATTTGTGCACAAGTCTTGACATTTATATGCAATATGTAACTGCTTTGCTTTTTACAATTATTTTAAAAGCAAAGTATAGAGCAAGTAAGAAAGGAAAAAAGAAAACGAGGAGAAGAAAAAAAAGAATTGGAATTGGAGTCATTTCAAAGTTTTGGCTCATTTTGTGCTGAGCAGGCTTTTTTTACACACCATAGACCACATGTGTCAAACTCAAGGCCCGCGGGCCAAATCCGGCCCCTTGCAGATTTAGATCCGGCCCGTATATCAATTTGGGTTCACAATAAATTTTGGCCCGCCTAGTTGTGCACCAAACCAAAAACACAGGAAAGTGTTTTTGAAACTGCAATTACCTGACATTCAAATATGGCAGATTTGCTAACTCTGAGACTCTGAGAGTTTTCATATTCAAGCTGTGAAACAGGTTGTTGTTAAAAAAATTATCATTGTTTTTTTGCTTGATTTGCTAAATTCTATGATGGCGGAGGAACTTTTTTTGTAGAGCTTCATGTCAAAAAAAAGCAATACATTTACAAAAAGGTGAGAAATGTCTGAGAAAGCCACAAAAAAGTCGGAACAAAAATGAGGAAAAAAAGCTACCAAAATGTTTAAAAAGAAGGGAGATGCAGTAACAAAAGCACGTCAATAAACTCTACATGTCTGGCCCTTGGTGTGATTCTCTTTTTCCAGTGTGGCCCTTAGGGAAAATGAGTTTGACACCCCTGCCATAGATTGTATAGATAATAGATGTAGCAGCAGTGACGTCACCCATTGGTTTATTGGTAAACGCAGACCTCTGGGTACCATGCTATAATATGCATGTACTGCAGTAGAACACAAACTCATTTACTGAGGTATTAAATCAAGTGATAATTAGGAGCATTTTCCCATAGACTTCTGTAAACTGCTGGAAATTAGATAGAATGCAGGATTAAAGCGATTCCGCATTGGCTTCACTTTGCAGGCCCCGGAAGCGTCTTCCATTATTTTTACAGTCTATGGTACACACTGAATCCTACTCCCTAAAAACTCTGATGAGAAAAACAGATCAACATAGAAATGTACCCCTGCAACATATACGTACAGCAGTTGTACATCCGGTTGAGCCTGAGGACATCCATCTTGCTGAAGTCGAGGTACTGGCCAATGATATTGTAGAACTCTGGGATTTTGGTTGTGATAGTGGGGATGGATTCGTTCTTATTGAAGGAGAAGGGCCTGTAATGCATGACGGACTCGTAGTCATACGGCGTGTTTTGATCGGTGATGTAGTCATCGTTGTATTTGTTGAAGTTGTGTTGCAGTCCTGCAGGAAGTTTGAAGTTGATTTAGTCATTCCTACCTACCACACAAAATGCCATAATAAGGCTTAGAGACATACTGTAGGTTAATGACATTCTATTTTATAGCATTACTTTCAATAATAAAATACGTTTTTGTTTTTTACAGAACACGAATGACAAAAGAAGAAAATGACGGAGTATGAAGTTTCTAGACATACCCGGTGTAACCTGATCCAGCCAGATGTCGACATAGTCGTCCCTGTCTGTGCGGGACTGCTCGTGGTAAAATCCCAGAGCGTGGAGTAGCTCATGTTCAATCACCGCCTTGTGGTCACAACCTGGCCCCAGAGACAGAATCTGGCCGTTCTGCTGGTCACCAACGCTGGAGAAACACCTATAGTAGCAGTAGTAGCAGTCGATTAAAGTTAGGGAGACCTTAAAACCTACGATTAAAGCTGATTTCAGTGGATAAGATAAGATTAGGTAAACTTTATTGATCCCATAATGCAGTTCAAGTTTTTTCAGAGTCAAAAAGCAAAGGAAAAAAGTGAGTGAATGATAAATATAATGAAATAAGATAAAAACAAGACAAAAAAAAGCTATATACACTAGGCTATCTACTACTGTGTATGTACTGATTTTACATATCTCCGCAATTCAAATCAACGGCCAACTGTCTACCTGGACTTGGTTTTTGGTGTTAGCGCTGCATCACAGTGATTCTGTCTATACCGGTATATGAATGTGATTGCGCAGGATACTAGCAAGAGATGGTGACAGAGACAAAAACGGTGTGACATTATGTAGACAGAGTGATATAAAGTCATTCCAATATTTTTAATTTTGCAAACGCAGCCATACCCTCCTTTCTTTTCAAACTTGATGAACGTCTTCTCTCCCTCATAGGGCTTGAAGTCGATACAAGACTTCAGCCGGTACATTTCAAAAGCCTGGTGGACGCAGCCCTTGGCATTCAGATCTGAAGGAGTGAAACAAACAGTCAGAGGACAGAACATGTTTTCATCCAGATGGTTAGAAGCATAGATATAGAACAATATCTATGGTTAGAAGAGTCTTTGAGGATTCTGGAATAATCCCCAGAACAGCATTTAAGTGTTGTTAAACAACTGTCTTGAGTTTTTCAAAGATCGCCATTAGGTGTGGGCAATATATTGATATTATACTGTTTTATTATTTGCCATTATCTACTTAGTTATTATATCCACATTGCTGCTGATTTTTTTTTTGACAGGACAGATAGGTGAGAAAGGGGAGAGAGAGGGGGAAGACATGCAGGAAATCGTCACAGGTCGGATTCCAACCCTGGAGCGGGATGATTATTTAGAAAAATCTCATTGTGTTAATATTTTGTGAAAGCACCAATAGTCAACCATACAATATCGCCGCAATATCTACATTGATGTATTTGGTCAAGAAAATCGTGATATTTGATTTTTATCGCCCAGCTCTAATCGAAATGTAACTCTGTGACTCGATTGGAATTAGATGAGAGCCACAAGCTTGGGCCAACTCTGGGCCACATATATGAGCAGTGGTAGATAATGTATTCAGATCCTTTACTTAAGTACAAGTAGAAATACCACACTGTAAAAATACTCTGTTACAAGTTAAAGTCCTGCATTGATTGTTACTTAATCATCATCAGGAAAATGTACTTAAAGTATTAAAAGTAAAAATACTCCTCAATTTTAGAAACTGGAAACGATCAAAACAGTTATGTCAATCAACTAAGTGTTTAATGGTCTAAAGATTTCACCTGGACTTGTAGGCCGTTGTATTGTTGAATAGTTTCATTTATTAGAAAACATCGTATTTTATAAACTACATGTGTTTTGTGTGCAAAAATCTGAATTTGTAAAGTAACCAGTATAAAGCTGTCAGATGAATGTAGTGGAATAAAAAGAACAATATTTCTCTCTGAAATGTAGCAGAGTAGAAGTAGAAAGTGGCATGAAAAAGAAATGACAAAAGTAAAGTACAAGTACCTCAAAGTTGTACTCAAGTACAGTAGTTACATTCCACCACTGTAAATGACAGTGTACTTGATATTAAAAAGAAACTCACCCAAATCATCACCAAGAATGTAAGGAATTGGAAATTTCCATCTGTATTTTTTGTCAACCATGGCATTCCTTCCTGCCTGTAATAAAAAGAGGTGTAAAAGCACATAATGGAAACTGTGATCATAAACTTAATCAAAGCTAATAAACACACATGCACACAATAAATCCCATTTTGGTATCTCACTGATATCAGAATCAGAATCAGCTTTATTGGCCGGGTTTGAGTAAACAAGGAATTTGACTCCAGTAATCTTTGCTCTAAAAGTACAACACTTAACATTTTACGAATAAAAACAGAGATGAGAATATAACAAAAATATTGTTAGTGTACAGTATACAATAGAATTTACAATTTTATAAAAAATATACAAAAAGAGAGGGAAGTACAGTGCAAGGCAGGTCAGTGCAATGATAATATATTTATAACAATATTGTGATTGAAATAGACATGAGGTAGATGAGCAGAACTGTGGTGATTGACTTTGTTCAATGTAAGGGTGGGGGCTATTTCTGATTTCTGTTCAACAGAGTGACTGCTTGGGGAAAGAAACTGTCTCTGTGTCGGCTGGTTTTGGAGAACAGTGCCCTGTGTTGCCTACCAGAGGGAAGGAGGTTGAATAGTTTGTGACCAGAATGTGATGGGTCTGTAGTGTTAATTTTGTCAGCTATTTTAAATTTAGTCTTAGTCTTAGTCTTGTGCCAAAAAATTTTGTTAGTCAAGTTTTAGTCGACTAAAAGTCTTGTCATTTTAGTCAAGTTTTAGTCAAAACATTTTAGTCTTTTTTTTTAAATAAATTATTTCTGATAACCATTTCAGTCAAATAGTTATAAAAATAATTAAATTATATAAAGTTATATAAATATTGAGCCTCTTCCTTATTTCATCAGTAAAGGACAAAAACAACCACTGCATGGGAAAGGGATATTTTACACTAAAATAAATGCAGCACGAAACTGGCGAGGCGTATTTCAAGTGAACGCAACATGTGTTGTTTTTCAGACAACGGCAGCTGCAGACTGTCGTACGTCTCGTGTTGTAAATAGAGACAAACCTTTACAGCGTTTATCTGTCAGCATTTTAACGGTGTTAAATCCAACTGCTAGCTAACGGTATGCTAACGTTACCTGCTGCCAAGTGTAGTGTTAACTAGCGCCCCGTGCAGCGATGTTTCGGTTGACTCTAACGTCCGTTTAGGAGCATCAGAGAGAAGCGCAGGCATTTAAGTGGCACCAAAATCTGCGTTGCTATTCGGTCCGGTAGATACCGGTCGTTAGGGCACCTGTCGGTGCCGTAGCACCGGGTCTCAGTAACTGAATATTCTATCTCATGATGAAAAAGTAGAGACGATTGTAGACGAAAATGCAGAGAGGTTTTATCTTAGTTTTTATTTTATGCAAAACATTTAGTCTCGTCTTTTTTCTTCAACAATAATGCATGTTAATTTAGTCTTAGTCAGCGTTTTTGGACATTGGCACAGTCTCGTCATCGTCTCGTCTTAGTCATGGAAAAAAAGGTCGTTGACGAACATATTTAGTCTTGTCTCGTCTGACGAAATTAACACTATGGGTCTGCAGAGATTATGATTAAGATATATCACTGTAGTTACAGTGTAACAGGGGTGTCAAACATACGGCCTGGTGAGCCTGAACCAGCCCGCCAAAGGGTCCAATCAGAGAATCTCAGAGAATATCCGAGTTCTTTTTCTGTAAATTTACGACTTTAGTCTTTGAAATTCAGACGTTTTTTTCTCGGAATATTGCCCCTCTCTACCGCGTTCCTTTGGATCCCACGCAACTTCTAGGCAAGTCCCGCCCTACGAAGCAGCCCCGATTGGTTGGGGTTAGGCATTGACCTTTGAGTAGTTAAGGTTAGGATAGCTGAGTCGTCAGGGGATAGGAACGGAACAAATTCGGTTCCATTACATGCATCGTTATTTCTATACCTACATACCGTGGAAGTGTGGTGCTATTTTGAGCCTTGTAGGTGGTAAAGAAATAGCGATTTCTTTTTACTTTACCCTCTGCCCTGAAGACTAGCATTATAAGCTAATTAGCAGTTTGTGCTAAAACTGGTCACATTGGATTAGCATGAAAACATATCCCAGAGAACGGTCGACTCTGTACCTCTGTATGTGTCCGTACCCAGATTTGTCCTTTAAGTCCAATTTAAAAAGATATATTAATGCATTTCTTTTTTTAAACAAATTAAAGTTTTGAATGAATCCCAGGATACATCTTGTGGCTATCACTGTTATGTGACCCAGATAATGTAATAACACAGGTACACAGCCTTAAAAGTAAACCATGCCTCTTTATTATCATAAAACCTTTTTCTAACTGTCATATTTGTTGCTATGAACAGGTATAGGGTCAAGTGCCAAAAAATAACAATTGAAATTATATTGAATATATAGTCCAACAGATATTAATATAATTACAATTTGGCACATCTAAAAATAATCAACAACTTCCAGTTACACGCCCTAAAATCATAGCTAATATCAGCAATTCATTGTAGTTAAACAAAGAAAATGTGATTATTCAAAAAAAAAATTTGACAATTGACAATTAGAAAATGATTTAACAATTGTTACAGGCCTATACCTTGATTTAATTTGTGATGTGGCCTTTATTTGTACTTGTTGCTGTTGTCAATAATGTGTACGTGTCGTGGACCTTGATGTGATTCAGTGCCTGCTGCAGATCAAATTTCCTTCGGGATAATATAGTTAAAGTTGAAAGGTTAATATAGCCATCAAAGTACAACTTACTGGAATTAAAATGTCCCCTTCAAACAGGTTGGCGTCTGACCCTGCAGAACAAATTATAGTTAGATCAGCAACAAACATTTACACATTATTCCAGTAAATCAAGGACGTAACTTTGGGTTCAACATTGGGGGGGGGGGGGGTTGAGATCGTGTATTAAAAAAAGTGACAAAAACAGCTAAAAAAAGACAGAAAAGGCAACAAAACATCACAAGGCAACACATTTTGGAAAAAGCGGCAAAAACTTCAAAAGTTGTCAAAAAAATAACCTCGGAAAAGACGATAAAAACCTGAAAAAAGGAACAAATACTTTTAAACAAGCCCAGTTTTGATTATTGGGTGGGAGGGGGGGTTGAACTCCTCCACACAATATAAATTACGCCTAAAATACAGAAACAGTTGAAACTACTGAGATGTTGTAGCTCACCCGGGTTAAGGATTGGGTTCTCATCCTCGCCATTCTCATACACCTCTGTAACACAAACACAGACACGGCTCAGTCTCTTTCCACAGCCTTTCAACAACTCTTATTGTCTTTCAAGAAAGAGAATGTTTTTGACATACCATGAACCTTAGGGGAAACCGGTATCTGAAGAAAACAAAACCAGTGTAAGTCGTCAGTTAAATGCCATATCACATCATGCTTACCAAGTCATGAATATATCTACTTACAGTAAATGAAGTGGCCAGGGCCGCTAAGCTAAACAATAACAGCACTCGCTCCATCATCACGCTGTGTCAGGTAAACGCTGCTGCTTTGCTTTAAATATGCACGACGTTAACAAGATAAGACCTGTAGCCCTTGAAACATTAATGCTGGGTATAAAGAGTAACTGAAGGACTTTGACTCAACTGTGTTACTGATTGGTGAGCTGATTCATCAAGTGTAGGCTACATGTGCAAAAGTACGGAAGAAGATTAGGGCCACATGTGAAAATATATATTTGAGTTCTAAGTTTAATGCCAGAATTCTGAGAAAAAAAGTCAGAATTCTGACTTTAATCTTAGAACTCAATACATTTTTTTCACATGTGGCCATAATCCTACAAATGTCTGCAGTGGCATGCTGTTTTTTTTTGTTTGTTTTTTTTACACTACCTGTGTCTGTTATGTGGCGGATTATCGGATTTCGTTTTAACATCCCATGGAACATGTAACATCCCACAAAGGTTTTGGTGAAATGCCAAAAAGACCGATGCACTCTTGGGCCGATTTGGGCCGCTGGAAAAAAGAAAACAAATGCGGCAACACTGGCGTTTCACACTAGTTTGACAAAAATATGCAAGGCTGTACGGCTGCTGCCTGGAGCCTCCCGCCTGGTGCCGTCGGGCTTCTACTTTTCAAAATAAAATACAATAACCTACATAGCCTAAATTCAGTTAGTATACTGTTTGAAAAATGGTATGTACAATAACTGTTTAGGTTAGGCTTAATGTTGCTGGCATTGGCATCAGCTTTATGGCAAATCTAACACAATAAGTAAGGGTTTACTTACTTTGTATCAGCGATAGCTACCGTTTAGCTTGCTACTTAGCTAAGGCTTCGACCGAAAGTAGCCTAACATTGTTCGTGAAAATCTTTATATTGTTTTGGGGACAATGACATGGCTGGATAGCTAGCTTGTCTTGTTGTTCAACATACTGTCAAATTATTTTCACTGATTGCCAACTGTACACAATGTTATTGACTTTGAATCTTGCTAGCATAGCGTTAGCTTTCTGGCTTGTAGCTAAGCTGAAGGGTTCTACGAGCTGAGCGGACCATAAATATCTCCCGTTGCTAAGCGTGGCAAGTCGTATCTAAGGTCCTTCCTATTTCCTGGAGGAGTGAACAACATTTGCATTGCATAAGAACCTTATAGGATGGGAATGATTGTTTCAGGTATTAAAACATAAACTAATTTAAAAATGTATTTGGCAAGTGACCATGGTATAAGCGGTTTAATGCCCTTTGAGGTGTCCATTGTCAGGTATTAATGAACTTCGGCGGAGGCAACCGTCCTCCACGTACTTAATTTATCGCAAGTAATATCATTATTACGATATTCAACAACGTTATCGCATATTTTCCTCATATGGTGCAACCCTAGTTTTTATCAGGTGAAAATATGGCTTTAAAAGCCCTCCCCAAAGTAAATCAAAGAATTGAGTGGTAGCCAGCAAAGCCACCTTTCTGGACAGACCAATTGTCTGAAGTAGAGTTCACTTCACAATGGTCTAAAGGTTTAATTTGGCACACAAGAATATATACATTTTCTAACAGTCACTCCATTCAAATAGATGACGTGAGAGTAGATATATAAGAAAGAGGCGCCACAGGAAAGGAGGATTGGTTCAAGGTTGGTTTAAGCAGATACATTTTCAGAAAGGAAAACAGTGTAACAATTTAAGAGGCAAATTATTTTGGATGAGAGAAGCTTTGTTCAGACTTTTCACTGAATGGAATGGCCCGATACCATTTTTTGCTTCCCGATACCGATTCCGATACCTGAACTTGCGTATTGGCCGATACCGAGTACCGATCCGATACCAGTGTGTCATATATTTTATTATGTTTTAACAGCTGTATACTACTATCCCTGTATGCACGTGATATTAATTATATCTTTGTTGTCTGTCTGGCTCAGGTTAAACTCTTAGTGAAACATGAACAAACACAAACAATGAATGCCGTAGAACTTTCTTTTATTCTCCAGTTTGACAGTCAGTTATAACGGAAAAAGAACATTAAATAAACTAAAGATTTTCTTTAGAGCTTTATTACATGGTATCGGTGCATAAACTCCAGTACTTCCCAATACCGATACCAGCGTTTTAGGCAGTATCGGAGCCGATACCGGTATCGGACCATCTCTACTTTTGACGCAGTTAGGTTTAGGGAAAGGTCGTGGGTGGGCTTATAAAAGGTATGTTTACGGGACAGTTGGGTTTAGGAAAAGAAGAACGGGACAAAAACTGGACAGTTGGGTTTAGGAAAAGAAGAACAGGACAAGAACTGGACTGTTGGGTTTAGGAAAAGAAGAACGGGACACGAACGGGACAGTTGGGTTTAGTAAAAGGAGAATGGGACAGCTGGGTTTAGGAAAAGAAGAACGGGACTTTGGGGCTTTCATACTACTCGCTTAGCCTCGTGAGACCGTCCTGATCTGGCGAGCTCCAGTTCTCCACTCGCAGATCAGTCTGGCATCTTGAGGCAGAGAAAATTTGGAGCCGTTAGCCAAACGACCGGGCCAATCAGCGTTGGTTTTGAGGTGGGTTAGGTGGTGATAGACAGATGGTTTATCCAATCAGCTAACCAGTATTATCAGCCATCGGTAGCCCTAATTCTGTTAGCCGCTCGCTGATGCTTTTTTTCTCTTGGATCCTTCTTTTGGAATATGGTCCGGGAACCTGAAACGGTGACTTTTATTCCTAAATTCTCGTTACACAAACGGCAAATCTCCTTTACCGACATGTTGCTTGCATGCTGAGCTTACGAGCTATGCTTTGCCTGCAGCAGCAGGGGCGGGCTTGTGGTTGTATTTTCATACGCTTCGTGGATCTGATTGGTTGATTTGGCCCGTCTATCACCAACATAGGTGATAGACAGATGGTTCATCCAATCAAATAACCAGTATTCCGCCCCTTCCCAAAAGTTCTCCAACGGAAAGTTCCCAGATAGATATGCCGAGCAAATGCGAAGCAATCCATCTGGAGGAGTCAGGTTACTACTCGCTAGCATTGTCACCCTAAATACTATGTCATCTTCAAATGTCACGTAGCTGCTGCTCTGCTGTTACATATTCACAGCACCAATTCTTCACACATTTGCTGGAGCTCTAGTCCAAAATTCATTTAGATTATGCTGCCATCTCCTGGTAGACCGGATTATTACAACGCTCCACAAGCAAACAGAAAAAGGCTCAAAATAGATTGATGTCGATTCAGAATCAGAGAAGGGTTTTATTGCCAAAACAAGATCAACCATGTTCAAGTATAAACACTAAAGCCATAGAAATGATGACATTAAAATAAGTATAAACGTAAAATGTAAAGACACTAAGGAAAAAGAAAGACTGAATAAGTATATTTTAGTCTATGCGCTTAAAGGTATCAATATTTTCCAGCTGAAGAGAGGACCAGCAGTCAGACATGTTTGTGCACATGACAACAGAACAAAGCTGCCCACATTCTTTCTTAACACATTTGCTGGAGCTCTAGTCCAAAGTCATTTAGATCAGTGGTTCCCAACCTTTTTTCCTTGGCGCCCCCCCTACTCATGTCTAAGAAAAGCTGAGCCCCCCCCTAAACCAAAGTTGAGGTAACTCTCGAGATGAAGCCTTACTTTCCTTTTTGATACAGAGCAGTTATCAGCACTGTTTCGTTTCTCCGCCATGTTTCATTCATAAAATAGTGATGCCGTGGCGGCAGGAAAAACGAGGATACAACAAAATATATAGTTTTCATACAGACTTTTGTATACATTATATATGCTAGTGTATTACCATAATTTGTTTAACGTGCAAATATTTCTTTTTTTACCTCAACCTCAAACCAGATAAAGACTCGCGCCCCCCCTGAGATCTTTGCCGCCCCCCCTGGGGGTGCCCGGACCCCAGGTTGGGAACCACTGATTTAGATGATGCTGCCATCTCCTGGTATACAACTCAAGCAAACTGCAAAAGGCTAGAAATAGATTGATGTGGGTGCAGAATCAGAGAAGGGTTTTATTGCCACAATAAGTTACAATTATGTGGAATTTGCCTTGGTGAATGGTGCATACATAAAAAAACATATAACACCTTAATATGAAATCAACATAATATACAGAAACGAATATATACATTCAAAATAACTGTTGCATAAGAAAAAAGAGGCTAAATTGGTTGAGGTCAGAGTGTGAAAAATAATATATAGTATGGTATGTGCAGTGTTATATTAAAAGTTCAGCCAAGGACACATCTTGAGCCTTTTAATTAAAAAGATCTTGACTGTAAAAAAGGGTCACTTATATGAGGAAATGATGATGGAAAAGAAATAACAAAAATATTCAGTTTATTTCATTTATTCAGCACTTTAAAAGCAAACAAGTTTTGCACCAAAGTGCTTCACAAAGACAAACATATGTATACAAGCATAAAACACACATAAAGATACATATATACACAGATGTGGTGAAACGTTTGCTTCAGCAATGTTCGGATAAAGACGACAGTCCAACCCACTATGGGCGGGTTGAAAACATGCGGATGTAGCTCCTAATACTGGCTGTAGTCCATTGCCTCTGGGCAGAAATGGCTCAGATGACGGAAAACGGCGATTTTTGCGTCATCAGAGGGTTATTTTCCAGACCAACAATACAGAGATCTCTAATCTCAGGGAAAATACTACCGTGTTTGTACTGATACAAAGCTCAATGCTAAATCGGAGAAGTATCCCTTTAAATAGACACAAGTTGAAACACAAATTAAAAACCCAGTAAAAGAGATAAAAACAAAAGAAAGAAAAGAAAAAAGAAAAACAGCTAAAACACAATTAAAAGCCAGAGAATAAAAGTGTGTCTCAAGTTGAAGCATCCACAGACTCTGAAGAGCCTCTACAGAAAGGCCCTGTCCCAGGCCTTTGTTTTCCATTACCGGGGCACAGCCACCATGCCATCGTGGGCCGATCTAAGGGGTCTGGTGGTGCTGTAAGGGATGAGTAGTTCTGATATGCTATATATGAAGAAAAAAAACATGGTATCAAAGTACTTACTTATTTTTCACTACTTAGAGAAAATCATAGCCAGATTTAATAGTCTAATGCCAGGGGACCCCTTCGCTGAAAGAGAGACCGAGTAGGGACCACATATAGTAAGTAAGTAAGTAAGTAAGTAAAATGTATTTATACAGCGCGTAAAGTTATTCCCTGTCAAAGTGACATCAAAATGAATGGCAGTCAATGGAATGCTAACGGGAGGTGATCGCTTTGTAGCATCTAAATGGAGCCATAAGAGGTTTGAGTTCTGAAGCAAAGCTAACCCAAGGCGGTAAGCTTCGAATAACTTTTGATCTGAAGCGTTTAACGACTCTATTTGTCCATTAATTATTTCTAAAGAAACACGACAATGTATAAAAGGCTCCATTACCTTGTATCTTACGTTAATGCTCCGTAGCAGACGTTTTTGTAAAAATAGGCTAACAATTGTGTCATAACCAAGCGACTTGCTGTAGCATAGTAGAGGAATTACCGTACAGTACAGGAGAAGCTTGCACGCAGTTTCGACTTACGTTAGCTGTTTAGGTTTAATTACTCATGTGAACTAGCATTTTAGTTAGCAATAATTAGCCTGTGCCCATGTTATCTCCTTACATATACCTACACTCTCCTTCTCTGTAAGATTGGGAATGATTGAGATTTCTCTCGGCACAGCTACCAGAAGACTTCACACTTTCAGACAGGTTGCTCACGTCACATTTACGTTGTCTCTCTCAGTTGGAGGCTGCTCAGTAATGCTCAGCGCTCACCGGAAAAGTGCTTCTAATATCCTTCACTGGTCTCCGTCCAGAGCAACGGGCTCTGTTGGTCCATTTTATATGTCAATGAGCTTCAAAACGAACAAAGTGGCAGTTGGTCAAGGCCACACCCCCACCCTCCGCCTTGCAGGAGGATATTTTGTTCCACAAATAAGCCAATTCATCTTTGTTATTAAAATGTTGCATTCACATTAATGTATATTTTCAGACATTTCAATTTTTTAAACAAGAAACTTTCAAAAGATTTTTTTTTCTCAGGACCCCCCCTATGGGTCCCCCCTGTTGAAGATCTCTGGTCTAATGGGTAAAAACACATTTGTCTACAGTTTAGAAGTAGGCCCAGAGGAATAATCTTCAATAATCTTCAATCATTTTCTCTGAGCACGTTTTTAAAGTGGCCTTAAAACCAAATGGTTACAAAGTAACATGTAGCATTCTAAATTTCAATTCCAAATGTTTTTAGATGTTTTTTTTATGACCAACAAATAAAGAAACATGTTGACATGGCAATCCCACCGCCTGCCTTTATAAATATGATGATTGTGCTGCCTGCACTTGTTGCCCTGTGCTGTTTTATATTGTGGGGTGATAGGCCTACGTGTTTTTACTAGCTAGATGACCACAATGGAAATAAGTGTTATGACTTCATTGTGTTTTTATCCTCTGTGATTTTTAATATCAGCCTATGTAATTACTGCTGTGCTTTTGTTATAAGTCAAGCGAAGGAGTCACTTTGTCTCTTGTGTTTTTAAAATTACCTAATTCAACCACTAGATGGCCACAAATACCCAGGAAGCACTGTCCTGTGTAAATCCCTTCAATTTACAAGTACATTTAGTCCTGATTTGAAGAGATATAGGATGCAAAGAGGTAAAATGGACCCCAAATTTAGTCCAGTTGTTGGTTTTACGGATTCATATTTTGACTGGAAAAAAATATTTGACTCTACGCGGTTTTTACAATACACTGCATATTATATTGTATTAAGGATAACTGCAGGCGCGGAGCTGTGGGCGGGCCTGGACGGGCATGGGCCCGCCCACATTGACAGCTGGCCCGCCCAATCAGAAATTCAAAGTTTAGTGTGTTTGTGTGTTTTCATTCCACATTGACAGCTGTCCCGCCCGACCCTTCGCTAAGCCCCGCCCTCCCTAGTTACTGTTGCTACGCCTGACAAGCTTTCGTGCCGGTCACGTCTATTACAGTATGTATGCACCGGTTTTCATTGGTCAATGCAACATCAATGTAGCACTACTGCAATCGGGCGCGAACAACAGTATTGATTAGAACGAATCTGTACTGTCTATGCGATTTTGCCAAGAGCGAGGCGCGCCGTGCGCCTCTGACGCTCATTCATGAGTGGTGAAGATAGTTGTGAAAACTTTCCCGGCTGGTCAACAGTACAGAAGTTAGCTAGCCATGGCACAAAAGCGCATTTTGGATTTCTTTATAGATTAACCACAAGCTAAAAAGTGTAAAAGACCGGAGGCAGAAAACTCAGCTGTAACTGACTGAAGTAACAGATGAAAGGGAGCCAATCTCGTAAACCAAGCTAGCAGCAGCAGGCTAGCCGCAGAGGGAGCATCACCGTCAACTCAGTGCTACCAGCCTCGGGGTCACACTTTTCCTGCTAGACGTTTTGGAGGATTTTTGACTGTGTTATGACTGCAACACAAGGTGATAATGCTGGTTTATTATTATGCTGCTGCCGTGTAGTAAATTGGCATGATGTATCAACTGTTCAGTAACAGTTCAACTGGAAGTTTATATGAATTATTGGAGATAATTTTGTTTTTTTTACACTCGTGTAAAGCCTACTTAGGGTACGTATTGGCAAACCAGAATGAGGTCACACCGATTTTTTAATTATCCTACCGTATTGTTATAAAATTATTAGGCCCAAGCCCGTCCAGGCCCGCCCACAGCTCCGCGCCTGGTCCAGCTTAACACGCAGGCCCAATATCTCTATGCCTTTAATTTGCTATTGCTGTGCTACAAAAACTTAAGGCTGCATTTCTCTATTTCAGTGTTTATGTCAGGGCTGACTGGCTTCACTTTGATTTGATTTAATATAATTCATTGTTGTGTTACCCTTGTGTTTTGTAGCTCAGTGTTTGAGCTTGTAGTAGGCATATTCTGTACCATTGTCGTAGCCGTGTGTCTATATCATGCGTTACCCGTGCCTGGTTTGTTCCGTCTTGGATTTTGGACTTTATTCTTGTTTTTGTTTTTTCGCTTGTGGAGCGTGTACCTGTGTTCCAGTTTTATTACCGAAGCCTTAGTACTGTTTTGACACCACGAAGGGCCTTTGTTTTAATAAATAGAGATATGTTGTCTTCATCTTGACAGTATGGGTATGAAATAAATGTAACTTGGTTGAATAGCGATAACGGTCTATTATTTCCCGGTGTTTGGGGATCAGTAGCCCACGGCAGGCTAATTATGGTCTTCGATAGGCTATTTATATGAATTGAATGTCTATACAGTTCAATAAATTGTGATGGATGCTGCATCCATCACAATTTGTTCCATCACAACAGTTTGGTGTGTGGTGGTTGACTTAGGATAAAAACTTCACTCAGGAAATTTGTCAGCACCCCCAATTCAAAATATGTTCCCACGGCTCTGCAAACAACGAAGCACCGTCTATCTCTCGCTTGTCTCTTTTCTTTCTCTCTTGCCTTCAGGTGCAGTAGAAAACATTGTGTAACTTGTGTTCTATAAACGATCTGACGAAAAACTGTTACTGTGAAATATAAAGTCCACTTGTGCTACATTGGGGGGGGTTAACGAACACAACAGGACGTCGCGCGACTCGCACCACACTGCAGCGATTTTTTTTTATCTGAACGCAGCTTTACGCTTAAGTACAGAGCTCATTTAAGATGATGCTCTGACGTCCCGTTTACGTGAAGGCAGCACAGAGCTGCGCCGAACAATGCTGACAGAAGCACAGAAGTTATGATCCACTGTCTCGTCCAGTCGCAGTGCTGTAAACTGGCAGCTTTTAATGTTGCAGACCACTGTTTAGTAGTTTAAAGTGTAAACATGTATTGTTATTGTCTGAACGCTCTCTGGGGGATCAGGCCCACCTTGACTTAATCTTTAATCTTAATTAAATGACTGGATGTCATTTTCAGAGGTTTGTACGTAGCTAGCTAACGCTTGAGACAGATGGGAGCAGTGGTGTATTGACAATATACTCAATTTATTGTTAGCGGTGTTGCAGAAAACTTAAACTAACGTAAAAAAAAACGTAACGTTAACTTTACCTATTACGTCGCACTCACAAACAACGTTACTCAAATGTAACCAGGTTAATGTATTGTTGTATGTATGTATGTATGTATGTACATATGTATGTATTGTATTGTGCTAGGTTAGGGATGTAAGAGGGGGAACTGCAGATGACGCAGATTTATTGCACTACTTCTGAAATTTTACTCGTAACGTTAGTTGGCTCAATAGCACATTAGCATGGCTTACTAGCACGTTAGCTAACGTCAGCAAGGAACGTTCATGCCATAGCGAACGTTAGATTCACTAACATGAAACAGCTTTTAAGACTTAAATGTTCGCAAAAGGCAACGATTTCATAGCTATTATACCAACAGAAATGTGAAATATTGTTTATATTTGATCTGGTGGAGGTGTACTGCAACGTGGACGAGGTGGCCGAGTGGTTAAGGCGATGGACTGCTAATCCATTGTGCTCTGCACGCGTGGGTTCGAATCCCATCCTCGTCGACAGTTTTGAATTCTTTTTTTTTTTCTCATATAGTTTTGTTGTAGCATTACCATACTATAAACAGCCCCAATTATACTTTAGACAAGCATTATTGTAGCAAATGGACTGCCAAACAACATCCTAACGATTCCTAACAAGTCCTAACACAGATCCGAACATTGCTAATACATGGGGTAAAAGAAACAGCCAATCAGTTCCTAAGAAACGATGTTGCGACGCATCCAATCAACAATTGCTGCCTCGATGCACGGTTGTCTGATTGGTGTGTGACCTTTGCCATCATACAGCATAAGGTTGTCATGCGAATCTCGTCGCTGATTGGATGGCCACCGTTTAGTCACAGGTTACAAACTTTCTGACTAAAATAAATTGTGAAATGAATTACTGTTACCAGTCAACATATTTGTCATTTGATAGGGTGGGCTATACCGTTCATTGGATGGACATATATTCCTGAAATATGTTGTTAAACAGTGTGAGTATGTCATTATTTGGGTGCAGAGTATTGTTAGGCTGAGGGGAAATGTACTTTAAATGTAAACCCAGTTTGTTTTTTCCCAGTCAGCAGAGAAGGCAGGGACAGCAGCATCCAGTGCTCCACAGGTCAAAGTGTTTGTGTTATCTTTGTTATGTTTATCTATGTTTATGTTAACAATTCAATTAAATTTTATTTATAGTATCAAATCATAACAAGAGTTATCTCGAGACACTTTACAGATAGAGTAGGTCTAGACCACACTCTATAATTTACAAAGCCCCAACAATTCCAACAATTACAGTAATTCCCTTAAGAGCAAGCAGTGCGACACACACAAACACACACACACATACACGTACACCTCTTTATTGGAGGGGTTTGTGTTCTTTAAAAAAACACATACACCTTTGGTGTTTGTGTTATAAAAAGAAAAATAATAATAACAAAAAACTCTTGTGGTGTAATAGTAACACATCCCTCCTTTGGGTAGAAGATTCCAGGTGCAAATCCTGGCAAGAGTGTGCACCTTGTTGGCCCAACCAGTATTTAATTAAAAATTAATTTATAACATAATTTAATCTTCATTTTCTCCTTCTTTTCTCATATTATTATTATTATTATTATTATTATTATTATTATTATTATCACAACAAAGCATTATTATCCCAACAAAGCATTATTATTCTTACCAATCCTATTTGTATCTGTTTTTAAGCGATATTTGATACATTTATAGCACTTTGTAAGAGTTTGCATTGACACGTTCCAATCGAGGATCGAACTGGCGAATTTCTCATTTTTCTTCTCTTTTTTTCCTCTCTCCACCCTCCCCCCCTTTTTTGTTTTTCCTTTGCCCCTCTTAGCAGTCCCTTTTGCGTTGTGCTCTGCACGCGCGTGTTCGAATCCCATCCTTGTTGACAGTTTAGAATTCTTTAAAAAAAAAAAATTCTTCCTCATATAGTTTTCTTGTAGCATTACCATACTATAAACAGCTTCGACGATACTTTAGGCAAGCATTATTGTATTATTTTTTTTTACACAGTACACTTTAATCAAACCACAACTCTTATTCCATTGTTTTTTTTCGTCCTTTGGTTTTAATCCAACTAATCCTCATCTGCTTGATAGGCTCTGTTGTGACAGCCTTCGCTTGTGTCCATGTGTTTCTCGTCGCAGCTTTCCTGGGAACCAGCAGGGCACCCTACGTCTCCTGTAGCGCCGTAATGCCTCCCATCCAGTCCAGGAGAGAGGTGGGTGGCGGCTGCCTGTTCTCCCTTCAGGTTGTCTGTGGCTTTGCTGCTTGTTGTCTGGTCAAGATAGAGGAAACAGAGAGTGAACATACAAGAAAAATAACCACCCATAGGCCTGCCAGTGTATTTTGACATTACCTTGTGGTCACGATGGTGTTGATCTATGGCATACTGGTATTTGGCTGCATTCAGTCCTAGTGCACCAGCCAGTCTCTCTCCAAGGAAATCGCAAGCTAATTTTGGCAACAACGGCATACAGTAGTTAACTCGGTGAGACTAAATTCATAACTATAATTAGGCCTATTATTGATTTACTATGCTTTGTATGTATTTAACTGTCACATTACGTACTCAGCAGGGAAATCCTTCCAACTAGAAGGGCCACTTTCTTGAACGACAACCTAGTCTGAGAAAGAAGAGACAGAAACAAACAGATGATACGAAGGCCACTCAATGACATCAAACGTGACATTTCTCTCTAGATAATGCCCCACCCTCTCTGCAGGTTCTCTGAAGGGAGATCTGTTGGATGACTGCTCTTCTTCCTCTTGTTCCTCTTCACTGTCATCCTCCTCCAGAGTTTCCCCGCTGGAGAAGTAGGTGATCCTCCTTTGTTTGGTCAGGGCAGGAGTCCCAAACTCTGTTTCCTGTACGTCAGGTGATGTCTGACAGATAGGACAAGCTTTTGTTTGTTTGACAAGTTGTGTGTGTATCACATTACGTGTGTGCGGCATGTTGCGATTTATGGTCTTTTAAAATATATATATATATATATATATATTTACAGACTACATCAGGCTCCACAGTAAAGATTTACCAAAGTCCCACACAGCTATTAAACGTTACCTTCCACCAATTGCTAGTGTAACTGGACACAACCTGAGCTAACACGCCTGTTTGTCTTGCTTCATTATTACAACACTTACTTCCGGGTGGCTGTTGTTCATTCTTCATAAGTCTTTCTTTTCTTCCAACGCAACACGTTCAACCCTGTCTGGTGTCACAGCCGTAACCGCGTGTCTGCCCGTCCACGGCCGACTCTGCTTTGTGGAGAAAAAGCAACTACATGACACAGGATCCCTCTTGAACCCTGAGACGGTGAGTGCAGCGGTGCTACCCTTATCATAAGCAAGTAGTTAGAGAGCTGTCGCTGGAATGCAATCTTGGGCTTGAGGAGGGGCTGGGCTTGAGGGAGGGGCTGGGCTTGAGGGAGGGGCTGGGCTTGAGGAGGGGCTGGGCTTGAGGGAGGGGCTGGGCTTGAGGAGGGGCTGGGCTTGAGGAGGGGCTGGGCTTGAGGGAGGGGCTGGGCTTGAGGAGGGGCTGGGCTTGAGGAGGGGCTGGGCTTGAGGGAGGGGCTGGGCTTGCGTTGTGAAGAATGTCAAGGTTTATTGCCAGCTTTAACCCTCATGTTGTCCTCGGGTCAATTAGTTTTTTTTATATCAGAAATATGGGACGTTTAAATAAGTGTCGAAAATGTCAAAAGAAGTGACAAAACGTTGTGAAAAGTGTGAATTGTTTTTGAAATAAACGTCCAAAACAACAGCAGAAATTGTCAATAAAGTTTGAGAGAGCGCCCCCAAACTTCGAAATAGTGACAAAAACTTTGGAAAATAAGCGATAAATCGTCAGACGAAGCAACAAAAATTGTGTGATAGAAATGTTGAAAAAAATAACCTTAAAAGTTCTTTTTTTTCATAGTCGAGGGGAAGACAACACAAGGGTTAAATGTTTCCAATATCCCCCTCATATTTGGCCCTTAGGTGGCCTCAAAGTTACATAAATCATTTGTTACACACTTTTTTGATATCATACCTACATTGTGTTCATCTGCTGGCTGCAGCACTTAATATTAAATTCTGAATATTTAAATCCAGGAGTACACTTTTTTTTTTGGGGGGGATGTTTCCCTTAAACTAAGCCCGGGGTATTTGATGTTGACTAAAATGTATTTAAATTACATGACAGATAACAGCAAAGCGGAGCCCAACCAGCTCACAGATGAAATTATTTTAAATAAATTGTGGGTGGTGATGAGACAGTTCCAGAAAGAAGAAAACATTGAACGCTGAACAAGTTGGCAGAAACATTTAAAAAGTTGCGGTTTGATCTTCACGGAACGTATTGTATCATTTCCTCATTGTAAAGTGTGTTGATGTCATTGTATACATGCATGTTGGAAAAACGCGGGCTTTCTTTTTAGAAATGTGTCGTCTCTGAGTTCGAGCCGAGATAACCGATTACATCACCGGTTATTTTCTTTTACGCAAAGCGCGACAAAACTCCTCCAGAGAAACAAAATACATCACACAAAGGTTTTAAGCAGCATTAACCATGACCAGTACAACTGACCTTTATGTGTAAAATTGGTGGAGTACCCCCGTTTACATATTAAAAGGTCCTACGTTGTAAAAGGTGAGATTTCCATGCCTTTTGTGATTATACATCAGTTCAGGAGGTTCTATATAAATACTGGGAAAGTATCAAAATGCTTAATCCACAGATAAACGCACACAGCCCACATTCAGAAACCATCAGGTGGTCTGTACGGTTATAATGTCACAACTATACTATGTATGTACAGCCAGGAAGTGCAGCTACGGTGCAGTTTCTTGCTGCAATTGGCAAGAGCGCAGAGGACCCACAAATGCTGACTGGGATTTCTTTTTTTGGGAGGAAGGACTTAAAAAGACAGGCGCTAAAAAACGGAGCGTTTTAGACAGAGGGTAAATGCATGTATATTCAGACAGACAATATGAGAAAAATAACTTCTTTTCTTGTTTTTGTTCTGTTCTTTTCTTGTTGTCCTTGGGTCAAATTTGACCTGATTCATTAAAAAAAAGTGTCTATATGAGAAATGTTGGGTTTCTTTCATCCAAATTGTCAAAATAAATAACGTGGAGGTTTCAACACTCTCCACAAGTCAAATAAGTGATCAGTTCACTACTTTCATTGAATTTGGGTGTTTTTATTCAATTTTATATCACTTGAAGAAAAGAACTGATAAAAGAATGTTGAAAAAAAGTGGCAAAAACGTCAAAAAAAAAAAAAAGTGAAATCGACAAAGACATCAGAATTTTTTTTTCGTAAAAATGTGGTTAAAAAATAAATTAAATAAAAAACGTCAAGAAAAAAAAAAAAAATCGACAAAAACGCTGGAAAAAGCGAGAAAAGGGTCTTACAGTTCAAGTTTTCAGTTTTGACCCAGAACAACAAAAAGTTGCATGGTCGATGGGGAAGACAACACAAGGGTTAAAGCATGTAAACATGTTCAAGTAGAAACCCAAAACACAAGTATGAACCCCCCCCAAAAAAGCGCATATGGGACCTTTAATAGACAGGTGAGTTTATGGATGATTTAATACCGTTAGAAATACATTTTACATGAAGGACACCATCAGAGGAGGAATATTGAGCTAAAGGAGTGTGCATTGTAATGGTGATCAGACAAACCATTAATGAACAGTTGCCCTGCTATGCCCTGCTACGCCCTGCTATGCTCTGCAGTGCCCTGCTACACCCTGTAACGCCCTGCTACGCCATGAACTACTACAACTACTATTTCTAGTCATAGTTCCATTATCTTTACTGTGACTATTATCGCCACTGTTCATCACACCCCCCGACCGGCACCGTCAGACACCGCCTACCAAGAGTCTGGGTCTGTCCCAGGTTTCTCCCTAAAAGCGAGTTTTTACCTCGTCACTGTCGCACTAAATGCTTGCTTTTCGGGGGAATTACAGTAATTGTTGGGTCTTTGTAAATTATAGAGTGCGGTCTGGACCTACTCTATCTGTAAAGTGTCTTGAGATAACTCTTGTTGTGATTTGATACTATAAATAAAATTGAATTGAATTGCCCTCTAAACAATAAAAGGACTATCACTGGACTGATTTCTGCTCATTTAAATCTGCCGTTCCAGGTATAAAAACGGGTTAAGTGCCTCGGGCATTATAATTCCACCAGATCCCCACTGAAATCCCTGCACAACCGAATATAAAGTGCAAAGGTGTTATAATGTGTTATAATGGTCTGCCTTCCACTACAGTTAAGAGTCTAGCTCATGTAAAGCCAATACACATGTAGGGGCATAAATGAGTACATGTTGAGCAGTATGTTACAGTTTATACAAGTCTCCAGCAATGGATAATTCTGCTTTAACCGACGTGACTTTATTTTCAAAAGCGGTAGAGTTTTGACAACTTCTGTCAGCAGCACATAAAATAACTTTTAGGAACTCCGAGCTCCTGATCTGATAACGTTCATCTTGGTCTTTGAGGAAGGGGATAACACTCGATAGATGTACAGTATATTGCGTCAACTATTGACAACAGCACTCTCTCCCAGCGACTGACAAGTTTACAAGAGTAAGCATTTTACAGTATGTAATCAGCGGGCGTTCCGGTGCAGCCACTGAAACCTAAAAATCAACATCACCAAAAACATATGATTTGGAGTAACATAGAACTGTATACGGTCAGTGTTTGCCAACTAAAAATATCATTATATAATCAAAATAAATTAAGA